>NC_047508.1:43258320-43362951 GCF_902827115.2 Pseudochaenichthys georgianus
CTAAACTAAATTCGAATCTAATACAAAAAGTGGTCATATGATTTAGTTACTATTTTTTAAACTTAATTACTGTGTTGCCAACAGGTGAAGGTACGTCACCATTGAGGCGAGACACTGTTGTTGTAAAACATTGTTTTTTTCATTGGTTGTCAGTTTTGAAAGTTTCGGCTATTTTGATTCCTACCTCAAAATTAGTTTCACTCCCATCTGTACTCTGAGTGGTTTGTTCATATATCATCAATAGCCAGATTTATAGACTGATTATTGATGATTGCGTTGAGGATTATAACATCTGTTTCCCAAAAAACATGTGGAGAATAGATTTCTCTTAAAGGCTGCTGACAGTTTTGTGGATGTATGTAGTGGTACAAACCCATATCAAAACTCCCCTCTGTAAAAACCTTTGACTCTAATAAGTCGACGATAAAACAAGAATGTGATCCTGGCTTTAACCAGTGTACACATTTCTGTGCTGTTTCTGTATGCGTTAGTATATTTAAAGATAACATTTCAGAAAACGTATACTGTAATAAAAACAAAGTCATGATGTGAGTGAAACATTTTTAATTGTAATATTATTCACCATCCACCTTTGATATTTAAAAAAACCTTTATTGATCTCCAGTCAGATGGGACGTTTGCAGTCAGTTAGTCTCACCTGCACAGGCAGTGATGAGTGTGTTCAATGTGAAGAATGACATAATAATCATTAGAAGCAGTCCAACCAGTCAGACCGCGCACACTGAAGCCATCAGACACTTAGATTAGCTTAGTTTAGCATATATACTAGGAAAGGGGAAAATAGTGAGTGACAAAATACACAATTAAGTGTACCTAATATATCTCTGTATGAAAACTGAAATGTAAAAACAATTTGGTAACTTGTTTTGGTCCCAGTCAAGAAATAGCCCGACCCATAATCCCCTGTTAAACGTCTTATTGATGTTTTTACTCCTCTGATTTGGTATGGATTAAACAAACTAGATTCAGAGCTGCTGATAGGTGGATTTTGTTACCTTTGGACAGGCTGGCTTTGTCTTCCCCTGTTTCCAGTCTTTATGCTAAGCTAAGCTAACCAGTTGATGGCCTTATTTCTAACAAACATATACAGCAAACTTAATATCTATGATCAGCTGATCCAAGAGGGTTTTAAATAGTTTATAAAGCTTCAGAAGAACCAAATATAACAGACAAATGTAGTTCAGTAGAAATGGAAATGGTTAAGTAAATAGTTTTAAGCTACTTTCCCTAAGTTGAGAATGAGTGAAAACTGTACTTCAGTTAGTACATTAAAGAAAACACAAAAAAAACCTTCTTTGTTCCTTTTTTTTTAATCCATTGAGGCTTTGTTCAAACTTTACAAGCAGTGTGCAGAGAGGTGGACGAAATACAATTAACATAACACAACAGACAGCTGAGATGTTACATTTTAATTTCCCTCGTTTGTTAAACCACTGCAGCCTAATGTTTAATGATCAGGTATTGTTGATTTTCCAATTAACTGTCAATATATTTTGTACCAATATAATGTAATTAAGCCATGAATCCTGAATCTACCCTTTTAAAACACACCAGAGACCCATCATTTTGCCCTACATTTCAATTATAACAAAATATATATGTATATATGCAGTATTTTACTAATGAAAAAGGAGTGCATTACTTCCACTAGTAATGTCTGCAAGTATGAATCACTTTTTGAACACACAATTCTAAGACAATAAATACTTTTCTTGTCCCCCTGACATATAAAGAAGTGGTACAAGTTTATTTCTGAGTAAATAGTTTTCACTTCAAGTCATGACGGCAGGGAGTGCAATCCGTAGAATAAACTAGAGTACATTAGAACATACTCATCAGTATTTTATGAGTTTTTATGCGTCTCATCAAGGTTAACCATAAGTGATCAGATTCTGAAACATTAACAATGTGTACAATGTACTTCCCCAGTTGAATACATGTATTACATTTAGTGAGAGTGAATCTTTCTGAAGAAAATCAAATGGTTGTTCTACTCGGTGTGATTGACAGGAGAGATGATCAGAGGGGCAGAGTTGTTTCCACCATTGTTAAGATGGGGACCAAAATGAGGGTAGAGTTTCTCTTTGAAGCAGCAGCCAGTGAAGGAGTAGATCAGAGCTGCAGCATCAACATCATAAAAGGAGACCAGACCCTCCTCATAATCCACAAACACCCCCACCTTCTGAGGCTGAGACTTCAGAGAGAGACGGACTGCAGGACCAGCACCAGCTATGTACTCATTTTCATTCCTCAACACTATCACCCAGTAACCTTTCTGAGGAGACAGTGTGATCTGTCCCTTCCTGTTGATCGACTCTCTGGCCACTCCTAGATCCCACTGAGTCTTCCCTTCAACCTGAACCTCGTAATAACATCTTCCTGAAGAGAAACTCTGCTTTGCTAAAACATTAGCACAAGAATCAAATCTCTCTGGATTGTCTGGAAGATTCTTCATCACATCACCATGTTTCACTTGTTTTCCATCATCAGACAGGATGAGGTCAGGACTTGCTGTATCAGGATCAAGAGTCACCTCCACCTCATACTGCTGGACCCTTCTTCAGCTCGAGCTCAGAGAGCAGCTTCTTCTTCTGTTTCCTGAGCGTCTCCTCCAGCTGAGTCACAGCTCTCACCACAGTCCCCTCATATGAAGGTGGACGGACCCTGACTTCTGTCCAGTTCATGGTGGGTGGAGCAGCGTTCAGGGACGTGAAGCTTTGGAGGAGGTGGAGCTGGTCTTCAGAGCGTGAGAGCTGCTCCACCTCAGAGCTTCTCTTCTTCAGCTCAGAGACTTCCTGTTCCAGCTCTTTGATGAAGCCTTCAGCCTGTTCCTCTGTCTCTCTCTGCTTCTCTTTGATGGTGTCCATGAGCTCGGCCTGGCTTCTCTCAACAGACTCCTTCAGAGCGGTGAAGACCTGAACACCATCTGCTATCTCTCTGTCTGCTCCTTCCTTACTGAGCTCCACTGAGCGATTCATCTCCTGGATCTTCAGTCGTCTCTTCTGGATCATCAGCTGAATTTCAGCCTCTGTCTTCCCCAGCTCAGCCTTCTTTCCTTCATATCCTTCTTTCAGAGGAACAACATCATGTGTCTTGTGGTCTGAAACAGTGCAGAGCATGCAGACACACACCTGGTCGGTCTGACAGAACAGCTCCAGCAGTTTATCGTGCTTCACACACATCCTGCCTTCCAGGTTCTCCTCAGGGTCGATCAGCTGATGTTTCTTCAGGCCTGCTCTTGTCAGGTGAGGCTCCAGGTGAGTCTCACAGTAGGACTCCAGACACAACAGGCAGGACTTCAGGGCCTTCAGTCTGGTTCCAGTGCAGACGTCACAGGGAACTTCTCCTGGTTTGACAACGTGTTGCTCTGAGCTGCAGCTGCTGCTGGCTTTCTGTTGAGCTGACTGTCTGAGCTGAGCAGCCATCTCAGAGATGAACGTGTTGACACACAGCTGAGGTGTTTTGTAGAAGAGCTTTTTACAGTTAGGACACTTTAATGGGTATTTTCTAACCCAGTGTTGAGAGATGCAGGCTTTACAGAAGTTGTGTCCACATGGTGTGCAGACTGGATCAGTGAACACATCCAGACAGATGGAGCACAGAAACTGATCTTCAGTCAGCAGACAGCTGGCAGCAGACATGTCTGTCTGGGGACAAAAGTTTGAAAAAAACAAAAACTGTAATTACATATTCTCTATTTGCCAGTTCATAGAGTCTACTATGAACCCGAAAATGTAAACTACCAACGTTTTATGTTAGAAATGACATACATAGACCAATGTCAACCAAAAACATTTAGGTTTTTTGTCTGTGAGAATTACAATTAAAGTTCAAATGAAATCTGGAAAGTCATAGCAGCATTCGGTTTAAACTCTAAGAAACACAATGTGTAAGCTCTAATGCTGTTGGGGGATTTTGCCGTTGTTGAACAGCAACCCAGTCTCACGGCATTTCGTGTTCACCAACACGATTTTTAATCTATTGATTCGTGTTCACCATCACGATTTGCCCCTTTTTGTCGTGTTGCACAGCACGACTTTAAAAGCAATGTATTTCTACTGGTAACGTGTTTCGTGCCTGCAGGCTGCAGCATGTCTTTTTCTCCGGTCGGGTCGTGGAAGACCGGAAGCTGTGTGGTTCATAAAAACATGTTCTTACTCAATATCAAGCCACAATTATTGCTTTTATTTTAAATCGTATAATTTCGGACTTTTGTTGCCATCTGTGAGGAAAATAAATGGGGCTCAGAGCCTCAGGATACTGAAATCTGTATTTTAAAATATTTTTTCCTACTAATTTGTTATTCTTTTCAAAATAACACACTGTTATTTACTCACCAATAACACACAATTATCCTTGCTTTTATTTATTGGTTTAATTCCATAATCTCGGGCTTTTTTGGTGTCCGTCAGGAACTGAATTTCAAAATAAAAATAACCGGAAACAGACGTAGGCCTGTAAGGGACATTTCGAGCATCATTGCGATTGTCAACATTTCTGAGTTTAGGATGGCCGAAGACACTACACTACCCATAATCCCCAGCTATCGTTTAGGACTACAGTCGCCGTAAGGTTACGCAGAGCGCCAAACAGCTGTGTGAAATGGAACGAAACCACGCCAGATTATCCAAAACTGGAATCGAACACCCCCCCAGAACTACACATGCTGGCTATTGTGTTTCGCAAAATGTTCTATGGGACGTCACGTCTCTACTGAACGTTTTCGTTTTTCCCACAATTAGAAGTTGCCATTAGTAAACACATTGGTGTTATCAAATGTAAAACATATAATTAATAAATGGGTGAAAATCGCTGTCCATAATGCGCAGCATTAATATATAGCATTAATATATACCCACATGACAGCTCATTGCTACTTTGTAATTCTACTCCACTACAATTCAGAGGTTAAGCTGGTATTTTTACTCCACTGCATTTATTTGAGTTACTTTGCAGATTCTGATTAATGATGTGAAATATAAACAACCCTTAAATCAGACTTTAGTTACACCTGAGTAAAATTCAGGTAAGGTGATTGTCAAGTGCCAACAATCAGGAGAGATATTTGATAGTTGGTGCTTGAGAAGACTAAACATGTATCTGCAATTGACATGAATGGAAACAAGTAATAAAGTATATTCATTACTCGTTATTCTCTACTAATAGTTAATTAAAGACTGTATATTATGACTATTTTGCACATCCCTTTCAAGATTTTCAAAGGTTTATTGACATATCATACACAACTACGGTGTTGTTATGCAATGAATGAAAAACTTGGGTCACAGGTTCCTCAACAGTGCATTATAAGACATCTATCAATATGTGTGTACCTCCACCATTAAACTGTCATATTCTGCACATTTCTTATTCTATCTACATACATAAGAGTATAATTAATGTGTATAATATCAGTTAAAATAAGTGCTTCAACATAGTTAACATTGCAGGAAAGCAATATATTAGACGTTAATTACTTTGTCAGGCTTAATATTTAATATTTAATGTTTAAATAAAGGTTAATCCGTTTTTCTGTTTTGCACCTCCTCCTATTAATATCTGTGTACATCCTGCACTAAACTGTCTTATTGTAGAGATCACTTATAGTATCTTCTTGATTTTTTATATTCTATATTTCTATATTTATACTTTCCCCCTATGAAAGTATGTACTCTGTACAATAATTCAATACCGTGCTTTAACCACTAGGAGGTGCACACAAGGTGCACACAGCCATAATAACTTTGTATTATTAGTGTGTATGTACAACATCTGAAGATGTATAGTTTTATGTATGCTTTCACATCATTTTACAGCATATTGCTATACTATTTCAGACTCAGTATTTACATTCTTACATTCAAAGAAAATCAGTAATATCTTTAAAAACTACAGTCCTTTTCTATCAGCTGTGCACCGTTATGGTGTAAATATAACCTATCTATGAATTAGATCAAATGTAAAAGTCAGCCGAATTAGTGTTGATACTGCAAGGAGACGTATTGTGTGAAGAGAAATTGAAGATGTTGTTTAATTGTTGATATATTTATGATCCACGTCAAGTATTCAGTTTCGGCGCCATTTCTTCCAGTTTTTCCAAAGGTCTTCTCATCAGGGCTCTATAAATAAAGAACTATGGCAGATCTGTAATATGTAATACAGCCGAACCGTGTATTACAATGCCGTTATGTGATGACTTTCAAAGAGAAAAGCAAGAACACTCGGAATTAAGTATTATTTTATACTTTTTAAATGTTTTCCGGATTTCATATAATATAAACACCAAATCCCAGCATGCATTGCGGCTAACAGATCCAATCAGCGAGCTTAAAACCATAGCTGAGGATCTTGGGTAATCGCTCGAAATGCCTATGTCTGTTTCCGGTTATATTTTGAAATTCAGTTCCTGACGGACGCCGAAAAAGCCCGAGATTATGGAATTAAACCAATAAATAAAAGCAAGGATAATCGTGTGTTATTGGTGAGTAAATAACAGTGTGTTATTTTGAAAAGAATAACAAATTAGAAGGACATTTTTTTTTAAAAATACAGATTTCAGTATCCTGAGGCTCGGAGCCCCATTTATTTTCCTCACAGACGACAACAAAAGTCCGAAATTATACGATTTAAAATAAAAGCAATAACTGTGGCTTGATATTGAGTAAGAACATGTTTTTATGAACCACACAGCTTCCGGTCTTCCACGACCCGACCGGAGAAAAAGACGTGCTGCAGCCTGCAGGCACGAAACACGTTACCAGTAGAAATACATTGCTTTTAAAATCGTGCTGTGCAACACGAATAAAAGGGGCAAATCGTGATGGTGAACACGAATCAATAGATTAAAATACGTGTTGGTGAACACGAAATGCCGTGAGACTGGGTTGTGAACAGAGGAGTGAAACCTCCTGCTGAGCATCACTGAAGTTAATAGTAGTTGTTAAAAAACAGTAAACGTTATCAGCTTCAAAAGGCAGACAGCAGTTACTACAGAAACAGGTTCAAAGCTCAAGGCTACTAACCACAGTGTGTACAAATGATATAAAATGAAATATGTAATTGTCATGCCTTTTTATAAGCAACACTTGTAACACAACACCAGATCCCTTGCTTTGGACAGTCCAGAACAAATCTACTATTTAGATTCTACTTTGTTTAATAGAGTCAATTATAAAGATGCTTTCAAATAGAGGAAATATGAAAATAAGAGCTAATGCTAGCTTTGGCTGTATGCTCTCTAACCTAACTTAACCAGAGTTTACATTCTAGTTGTAGCTGTTCCAAATATCTTAACCGACACATATCTATAGTATAACATTCTTTATATGAATACAACTTTGACTAAATATGTAGTCAGTGATGTGTCTGTAGTGAACTCACCAGTGTTTGCAGAGTCCTGCTGTGTTGTTGAGAAGAAGCTGCTGGATTCAGTTGAGTGTTTCTTCAGAGAAACAGAGACTTGTCTCGGCTGCTGCTCTGCTGTCGCTCAGACAAACTTCAGCTTTCATTTCCGGGAAATGGAAACTCTTCTCTTACAGTGTGGTTCCACCTCCCAGTGGCAGTTTGCCAAGAGGGAGTGGAGGAAGAACTGTTGAGGCTTGTTATTTAACTTTGTGACGATGCATTTTACAGCTGATCCAAGAGGCTTTCAAATAGTGAATTGAGCATAAGTAGGAGTATGTTCTCAATACATACTGTAAAGGACATCTCTTTACACATCTGGAGATTCATAGCTCTATTTCACAACGCTGTGTTGGTCCCTGTTTAAGAGCAGCTGGTGAAACACTTCCTCCTCCCTGAACAGACGGTTTGAAAATGGGTCACGTGATTGTTGACTCACATTCAGGTCAGTCTTTAGTTTATATTACAAGCAGATTAATTTTATTCACCTGTAGTTTTAGGGGTTCTGGATTAGGATGTAAACAAACTACAGCTTTAACGTGTGTGAGATGAACTGATGTTGATTTTGTTCTGTTGTATTCTTTGATATGTAGTTAAATCAAATGTATATTTATGTTGCAATATATCAAAATGTATCCTAGGAACTTAAATATAATAACAATAATAATGATGTGTTCCTGTCCTCCTTCAGTGTCTGCAGTGGCGCCTCCAGACATTTTTCATAGGGGTGGCCAAATGGGGCCACTGAAAATCTTGGGGTGGCCCACCAAAACCAATAATTTAATTGTTGTAAAAGTATAGACTAAATGAAAACAATGGCAAAGAGAATCACCTACTGATATATTTTGGTTTCTTATTTTACATTTTCTGATACTATTTATCTGAAGTGAATATAATACAGATAGTTAACATTTTACTTCAAACAACATTTAAAAGAACCTTGTTTTGTGTTATCTGTACATGTGTTGGTGATTTATTGTTTTGTTTTTTATATATGCTAGTTGTGCTTTCCTTTTAAAAAGACAAATACAGCTTAATTTAAATAAGTTCCTTTATTGTAAGGCACAACATGTTCATTATTCTCAACACATACAATACACAAAGCAACACAACATGTTCTTCAGTTATATTCTGTCTCTAGGTTATAAATAGTTTTAGAACAAAGCTGTTTGTGTCCCACTGGGATCAAAGATGATTGACATGACTTTATTAAATCTAGTTTTAAAACATGACTATTTTCTTTCAACAGGACCCAATAACACAAGGGGTATAAAATGGTAAATACATACTGTGATTGAACTCAAAAACATCATCTATTATTGACCTTTATAGCAAATTCAAAACATTATAAATGATACAAAACACCACCTTTTAGTATGAGACAGAAAATAGGTGACGAGACATTCTATTTTTTTAGATTAGGCCACTGTGGTGAGAGTAATACATATAGCTTGTATTCCATTTGTTTTGAAAATGTATATTTATACTTTATAAACAAACTGGTTACCCTTTTTTAAATTAGCATACTTGACTAATGGTCGGCTCAGAACCTCAGAACACAGAAGAGGAAAAACTGCATAGATTCTCGTTTCATTTTGAAGGAGCTGCAGACCTAAAGTGTGTAGAAGACTTAAATGACTAAAAAGGTCACAATCACATTAATAAAACTGTACTTAGGTTTTAGTTTCACTTTTACAAAACAGAGTTCCACATGTAGCATGTATGGCCATCTCCTCACTAGCCCTATGCTGCTGCTCCCCCTCCTTTACTCATCTCCTTCTTAAAATAAGAAGAGATGTCTGTTGACTTTCTCTTCATTTTCTGCAAATTGACATTACACACAGCAGTGATTAATAGTAGCCTACGCATTACACCAGCCCAGCATACCGACATCAGCTAACGTTAGCTTAGCAAGCTAAACTAACGCTAACTAGGATAGCCGCCAAAGTGTGTTTACAGACGAATTATACCTGAAGTGAAGCTAGCCTTTACTGAGCCCCGAGCCTGTTTTCCAGGTCTTCCAGCGTTTTTCTCATTGTAATGCCATTGAACACACATTTTGATCAGAATAACAGCTAAAGGTAAGCATATCCGTTTTTTGCTACCTAAAGCTAACACACTAAAGCCTAAAGTGTTGTGGGGCTTAACAGGCAACGAACGTATACGACTTATCTTCTAGAAGTCTGGTGGATTTGTGTCAAGTCATTAGAAAAGTCAGTAGAAAGAAGCGTTTTGCTGCAACCTGCTGCTGTCTGTGCGAATCTCAGAGTGATGCGCACGAGTATCAGAGTGGTGCGCACGAGTATCAGAGTGGTGCGCTGAGTATCAGAGTGTTACCGTGGTAGCAGAGGGAGAGGGAGGGGCTGCAGTATGAGTGTTGGAAGCTCAAATCAAGCGACTCGCTGGCTGTGTATTTGTTGTTAAATATCAGATAAACTACTACGCATACGTGACTGGGGATGCAGCTTGGGATGTGAGGAGTGAGGGACACGGCTTAGAACGGGCATGTCGTCTTCTGTCCTGCCAGTGTTGGCAGGACATGAATTAAAATGTCGAACTCGGACTTCATTTTAAGGACATTTCGGCCAGGGGTGTAGAGCTATATTTGTTTAAGCACCGGATTGGCAAAACAGGAGAGTGTGCACACCAGTCTGCCTTGATCTATGTATTCATGTCTGTGACTCTCACAGTATCTGCTGCCCGCAGCTGTTTTATAGAAGAAACACCTCCTTCACTTCATGAAATCTCTGCAGCGCCAGGAGGCAGCGGGAGGGTTAGCTCAGCCTCTGAGAAGACGAGCGCGCAGTGCCTTTCACGCACCGCCTTTCACGCACCGCCTTCGCTGTGTTTACCTTCAGAATCATAAGGCTAAAGAGCGACCGCAGGCTGATGTGTTTTAACCACACACACCTCTATACATACAGGACTTAAACGCAGACTTTTGTTCCTCCATGTTTCGTTATTGTTCCACTGAGCGGACCGCCCCTTTTTTTTCAAACGCTCCCTTTTTTGATCCATCTGTGGCAGTAAAAGTTGTTGTGCGCTGTGATGATTCGGCTGTACCTTTAATAATGAATATTAAATGTTGAGAGGAAATCTTTCCACCAATAATTCCAATAAGTAATCCAAAATGTATTCACTTCAGGTTTACGAAAGTAACTGTAATCAGATTACTCGTTTTTCAAATGTAACGCGAGCTGAATACAGTTACTTGATTTTTGTATTCTGATTACGTAACGCCGTTACATGTATTCCGTTACAACCCTGGGTATATATCAGTATGTAGTGTCTCTACTTTAAAGAGTCCTCTCCCGCTGATGTTCAGGTGTATATCAGTATGTAGTGTCTCTACTTTAAAGAGTCCTCTCCTGCTCATGTTCAGGTGTATATCAGTATGTAGTGTCTCTACTTTAAAGAGTCCTCTCCTGCTGATGTTCAGGTGTATATCAGTATGTAGTGTCTCTACTTTAAAGAGTCCTCTCCTGCTGATGTGCAGGTGTATATCAGTATGTAGTGTCTCTACTTTAAAGAGTCCTCTCCTGCTGATGTTCAGGTGTATATCAGTATGTAGTGTCTCTACTTTAAAGAGTCCTCTCCTGCTGATGTTCAGGTGTATATCAGTATGTAGTGTCTCTACTTTAAAGAGTCCTCTCCTGCTGATGTTCAGGTGTATATCAGTATGTAGTGTCTCTACTTTAAAGAGTCCTCTCCTGCTGATGTGCAGGTGTATATCAGTATGTAGTGTCTCTACTTTAAAGAGTCCTCTGCTGCTGATGTGCAGGTGTATATCAGTATGTAGTGTTTCTACTTTAAAGAGTCCTCTCCTGCTGATGTTCAGGTGTATATCAGTATGTAGTGTCTCTACTTTAAAGAGTCCTCTCCTGCTGATGTTCAGGTGTATATCAGTATGTAGTGTCTCTACTTTAAAGAGTCCTCTCCTGCTGATGTGCAGGTGTATATCAGTATGTAGTGTCTCTACTTTAAAGAGTCCTCTCCTGCTGATGTTCAGGTGTATATCAGTATGTAGTGTCTCTACTTTAAAGAGTCCTCTCCTGCTGATGTGCAGGTGTATATCAGTATGTAGTGTCTCTACTTTAAAGAGTCCTCTGCTGCTGATGTTCAGGTGTATATCAGTATGTAGTGTTTCTACTTTAAAGAGTCCTCTCCTGCTGATGTTCAGGTGTATATCAGTATGTCGTGTCTCTACTTTAAAGAGTCCTTTCCTGCTGATGTTCAGGTGTATATCAGTACGTAGTGTATCTACTTTAAAGAGTCCTCTCCTGCTGATGTTCAGGTGTATATCAGTACGTAGTGTATCTACTTTAAAGAGTCCTTTCCTGCTGATGTTCAGGTGTATATCAGTACGTAGTGTATCTACTTTAAAGAGTCCTCTCACGTCATACAATGTGTCGGAGCGCTAGCCAATAGAAGTGCGAGTGTTACATAGTGATGTCTTGTTGCACACCTTTCTGGGGTTTTGCCCTTGGGTGAGGGAATGCTCCGGTTTTGGGACAAAATTAACATGGGATCACTCCGGTCATTGTACTTACTTCGTCTCACTGGAATATTAACGGTCAGATTGAATACATCATCGACCCAATTTCTCCGGTCAATGATGGGAGAGTTTTGAAAGTGACAAAAACACTGTTTCACACATTTAAAAACACTTATACAATTAAACAATGTTTACCCAGGATTCAGGCACCTTACCTGGCTTGTAAAATGCGGTGATGCACCCTGGAGGTATCAGACTATTTAAAACATATATACCCAGGATTCAATCACTTTTCCTGGCTTGTAAAGTGCTGTGAAGCAGCCTGTTCTCTGGGTGCAGTCTGGGTGCAAGAGCCATGCGCTGCAAGGAGATTTCTGGGTGCGCTCTGTGGCTCTCACAGCCGCTTCTCTCTGGCTGCTCTCTCCCTCTATTCACAGCACTTTCCCCCGCCTTTCAGAGACTAATTGCAGGATAGAAAAGCCTTGTGCATCACCCTGGATCTCTGCCTATGTGCCTGTGAGTGTGAGACCCTGCTAACAGCAGTGACTCTGCTGTACTTATCTTCTTGTACATTTCATGAGTCAAATGTGGACGAAATGGACAGTTTCCTGTGCATTTGAATTAAAACAGTTTAATGCACTTTTAACACTCATGTACCCACGATTCAAGCTGCTTTCTTGGGTTACAAAGTGCTGTGAAGCAGCCTGTCCTCTGGGTGCAGTCTGGCTGGGAGAGCCATGTGCTGCAAGGAGCTCTCTGTGTCTCTGTGTGTGAGTCTCACACCCCGCTGCTCTCTGGGTGCTCTCTCTGTATTCACAGCACTTTTCCCCAGCTTTCAAATACTCATTGCTGGGTAGAAAAGCCTTGTGCATCACCCTGGATCTCTGCATAGGTGCCTGTGAGTGTGAGACCCTGCTCACAGCAGTGAACCTGCTGCCAGCATTGCGAACATATTAATCAGGCGTTTTAACACTTTTTTCCATGAAAATGATTTGTATTCACTATCATGGGGCTATATAAATCCGCGTTATTCGGAGCACAATTGTAGCTTTTACTATTTAAATGTATTTGTATTATATATTTTTGGGCTATAAAAGTGACATTTCTGGGTGACTTTGTCAGTTTATGGAGCTTATCCCACAATTCCCGGAGGTTTCAGGCCGAATTCGGGAGGTCATAGTTGGCCTGCCATGCGCCCCCACCCGTGGAAAGAAGAAAAAAGTAAAGAAAACGGTCAATTATATCTTAAAATAATCAAAAATGTTTAAAAACAATTCTCGAAAAAACGACTGAGTGCCAACGGAGAAGGGGCTCAAAAAAGCTCAACCCATCGGCGCTTCGGGCCGAAGCCCCGGACACCCGTTGCAACTTACAACGGAGAGGGGAACCAAGCCTCCACTTCTCCGTCGAAAAAATGCATTCATCATTTTCAAGCTACCATCTGCACGAAATCGGAAACCCGGTTTTTGAGAGGACTCAGAAAAAAAACGGCTGTGTCAGTTCATGGAGGAATGTGTCCGCTCCATCTGTCCTCTGGCTCGGATAATTGTTGCCTAGAGACCCCCCAGCATGGTTCTTACCAAACTTTAAGTTTTTGAACTGGTCTCTGGAGGAATGTAAGGGGAGTTGTCAGGGAACTCTATCCCCCTTATGAGACACTATTATCGGATACATTTTCTCACTTTCCCCCCTTTTCTATGGATCTCCAAAAGGTGAACTCAGATTTTTTCTGACTGTGGAGGAATGCAAGGGGAGTTGACAGGGGACTCTTGCGGGCTCATGATGCACTATTTTCGGATACTTTTTTTCATTTTCAACCCTTTTCCATGGATGAATTGAAACTTATTTGTTTTACATTTTGGTCAATTTGACCTAGTTCTGGTACCGCATTGCCTGGAGGATAGGACCGAGAGATGACAGACTCTCTGGCTGCCTCACAAGTCACTATTGTCGGACACTTTCTTTGCTTTACCCCGGTTCTATCACTCTTTCCTCCTTTGTAGGGATGTAACGATATACCGAATATCGTGGTATCGCGGTAAATAAACGTCCCAATACCGCCGTGAGACTGACAAAATCTACCGGGATTTAAAAAAAAAAAAAAAAAAAATCTTTTTTTTGAAACACTTTTTTTTGTTTTAAACCTTTATTTAACCAGGTGGTACTATTGAGATAATCGATCTCTTTTTACAGAGAGACCTGTCCCAAATGGCAGCAAGTAGGTTACAACATGAACATAAAACAACAGAACACAAAAGGACATCGTATTTACAGTGCTACATTTACACACCTAGAGACATTGACAAGTACCAACAGTATATTTATATCTCTGTCAATAAGCCTCACCTTCTTGGCAAAAACTGTATTGTTGTTGAAGTGGTGAAGAGACAATGCACGGTTTGACCCACTGCTGTCACCCATGGCCAAAGCATATCTCTCCGTCCCACTGAGGTGGCGTTAGACTTTTTCACTGTCCGTCATTTTGACAGACAGGATCGTAAAATATCCGTCATAATCCCTTATTACCCGTCGGGTCTGAACAGTTCACGAGAGAGCACGCTCGTGAAATGTCAACGGGGGGGGCGGTGTTGTGCCGTGTGTGCATGCACCTCGCGGAAGCGCGCACAGTGTAAAACAAAACCTCCCAGACATGTATTGATCTGTACGGAAAAGTACGGTTTGGAAACTATATCGTTTCCTTTTGGAGGGCATGCATAACACGGCATAACACCAGAGCCTCGGGAAACGTTGGCGCTGTTACGAGTTTGTTCTAATCTGTCAAAATGTGCTTTCAGATTTTTCCGTCATTGTTAAATAAAATATTCGATTAACGCGACCACTGCTGTCCCACCAACATCAGTACCAAGCGAGAGAGTTTTTTCCAGAGCAGGGGATATTGTAAATGCCCAAACATCCCAGCTTATAAATACCTGGAAATGTGGACATTCTCATATTCCTAAAAACCTGATGTTAAGTGAGTGACTAGTGAGTTTGAGTTGAGTTACTTGAAAAACTAAAGTGAAACTTGATTTATTTTTTTGCAGGGTCTGATTATTAAATGTTTATTTGTGAGATGCAGTGGCACAAAGAAAATGCCTACTTTGTTTGGTAGTACTATAGGTACAAAAACACTGGTTTTCTTGTTCCAGTCTGTTACTGTCACTTTTTGTTTTTGACACTTTAAAATACTGCTATCAGACTAAAATGCTGTACAAATCAGATGTATTATTTAATAAAGAAACATTTTCCGAGTAAAAAAAATGTGTAAATGAGTTTTTGGTATCGTTACATCCCTACTCCTTTGACCATAAAACGTGTTTCCTGCTGGGGTACTGCCTGGTTCCGGGGCACCCCAAACCCTCTCATTGTAGGGGCACCCTGAATTGATGCATCGGACCCAATGTTGCCATCACCAGCCCCGCGTTGGTGCGGAGGTGGGACCATTTAACCCGGTGGTAACCCAAGTCCTCCCTTGGTCCGTGTACCAGGCATTGAAGCATCGGACCCATTGTTGCAATCACCGGTTATGCTAACGCATGTAAACGGAGAAACAGAAAATAATTTAAATACAATTCACTGTGTCTGTTTTAGTAAGGATGTCGTCCGAATGCCCGGTGTGCAGACTCTTCTATCTGGCTGTGAACAAGCACCGTAACCCTCTGGAGTCTAAGGGTATTTTCTCGATTTTTAGATGTTTTCTTAAATCACCTTTTAAATTTATTTCTTCTAACATGGCACCCCATGTGTTACATATCAAAATGTTCAGGACAATCTCTGGTCTTGCTATATATGCAAATTACTCACCTTACAGCAGTGTTTGATGAGATAAGTAGCTCAAAAGCTTAAAAGTTGACATCCGATCTTCGGGAAATCTTCAAAACTCTTGTGAAAACACACATTTACTCATGTGATCGAATTGTTTTGGTGTTTTAGATTTGGTTACTAAAGTCCTAGGATCACAAAAGCAGTGAAATATTTGAATTACACTGTATATAAATGTGTTATTCATGTATAAAATAAAACAAATTAAATTCGAATTTTGAGTAAAATAGGTGTTTATCACTCTACTTTCACCACAGCAGGGACTGAGATACATTAGGACTGGATAACGACTTCATATTACATACCAAGTTTCATGTGATGTGTACAAATACAAATTGAGCATTCAACCTTTTTTTTCAACCAACAATTTATTATAAATATGTTTTTTTCAACCAACTATTTATATAAATATAAGAAACTGGAAAATCTAACTATTTACAATATTGAACATCATAACTTTCAACCAACTATTCATTATAAATGTCAAGACAGTGTCAAGGTCTTTTTCTGTCTTCCAATACAGTGGGTCTGGCTGCTGTGTAGGTGGGGGTGATGGTGCATGGGCTGCTGTGTAGGTGGGGGGTACAAGTGCTATACGAGACCACCACAAGACCTCCTTGCTGGCTGGGTTAAAGGTGATGGCTGTGGTGCAGCCTTTGTGCTGAGGTGTATCTTGACCTGGTGGCAGCCGCAGATGGAGGTGGAGGCAGCTGTAGTGATGCTGGTCTGCTGGTCCTTGGTGGTGATGGCTCTGGTGAAGGCCCTTGAGCCACAGTAGATCTTGACCTGGGGGCTGGCACAGATGGATGTAAAAGTAAAAGTAATTTATTTCTGATTGTTTTGTAAAAAAACAAATTAACATGACAAACATGTCGCTGATGACGATGACCTAATGTTTTATTTATAAGAAAGATATTTGTTAGAGGGGGTAGGACCAGAAACGTTTTTTTAAGCTTCTTCTTGCCCCTGTTGAACATGACAGAGACTGTCTGGGGTTACGTAATGTAACCCAGCTTCTATGAGTATAGGCGCAGCCCTCTAAGGCTATCGCTATTGGGTAATCCCCACTGCACGTGTGCAGCACTGACAGACTTATTCCACGCCCACTTACGACGTGGGCCCCACCTCCAGGCTCACTTCCGTATAAATAGGAAGTTGGCCCTACAATCCACTCCAACAGCTTTTCTTCAGCTATTTGCGGAACCAGTGGGGCCCGAACCTTAGAGGGCTGCGCCTATACTCATAGAAGCTGGGTTACATTACGTAACCCCAGTTCTATATCGTATAAGGCTTCGCCCTCTAAGGCTATCGCTATTGGGTTAAGGGCGAAGCAGGATGTAGTCCACGCCCCACTGGTTCCGTCCGTTACCAGAAGCACAAAACACACCTACTCAGTTAATAACCCATGTCCATTTCGCTGTGCGTAAATGGAGCATCCCATTCCCAGGGAATATAGCATTTAAAAAAATGAATATTTCTCCATCAGGGACGCAGGTAGGCTTACTCAGGCTACCTGTCGTTTATAAAAAGTAGAGATCGAGTCTCACTTGTTTAAAACGAGAGAAGGGAACAAAAGGCCGCTCTCTAAGTGCCGACAGGCAGGAGAGAGGGCATGCAATTGAAAAACCCCCGACATTACTCATTCTGACAGGACACTCAGTACTGAATGTGTCAGAGAGGAATGGGAGACATCCCTCAAATAAAAACGAATAAAAGAACAGGGTGAAGACCAAGATGCAGCAATGCAAATGTCTTCCACTGTCATTCCTCCGTGCAACGCTGCATAAGTTGATATTCTCCTGGTGCTGTGCGCTTTAATGTTTTCCGGGGGATCCAACCCAGAGGAAACATACACCTGTGACACCGCCTCACCCAGCCAGTGTGACAGGCGCTGTGCAGATAGAGGCTGCCCTAATGTAATGCACAAACAGACGCTGGGATTTGCGTAACGCAGCCGTGCGCGCAACATAGCATGCCAGCGCGCGCACGGGACAAAGGAGATGAGATGTGGCTTCCTCCTCTGATGTGTGCGGAGGAGGAAAGAAGCCCTCCAAGGTTATCACTCTCGATCTAAACGAGCTTGTGATCGCTTTTGGCATAAAAGCCGGGTTCGGGCGCAACACCGCTGAGCTGCCATCTCCTTGGATCTGGAGACATGACGGAGCCACAGAGAGAGCAGACAAATCACTCACCCCTTTAGCTGATGTCAGAGCCAGGAGCAGAGCTACTTTGGCTGACAAGAACTTCAGGGGAACCTGATCCAAGGGTTCAAAAGGAGCTTTACTTAGTGCGCGCAGCACCACAGCCAAATCCCATTGAGGCGCTAAAGCACGTGATACCAGTCTGAGTCTCTGTACTCCTCGTAGGAATCGTTTTGTCAGAGGGTGACTAAACACCGTGCTGATCCCAAAACCTCCATGGCATGAAGAAATGGCAGCCGCATATGTTTTTATTGTGCTATAGGCCAAATTCCTGTCCAGCAACAGCTGGAGGAATGGTAGCACCTGAGGCAGGGGACACGCAACGGGGTCCACGCCTTTCCCTACACACCAACTGGAACGCTGTCCATTTGGATGTGTAAGACGCCCTGGTGGACGCGGCTCTAGATCCCTGAATAGTACTCACAACATCTTGAGAGAGGCCGAGCCCCTCTAAGTGTTCCCGTTCAGGGGCCATGCCCACAAACGTTGGCCTAACACTGGGTGACCGCTGATTGCTCCCTCCGCCTGGGAGAGAGCATCCCCCCGCCATGGAATTTCCCACGGTCTCCCCGACAGTATCCTCTGTATGCAGGGAAACCAGGACGCTCCCGTGCGCTCCGGGGCTATTAAGACCGCAATCAGTCGCTCCTCCTGCACTCGGTCCAGGAACCGAGGGATCAGAGGGACTGGTGGGAAAGCGTACAGTAACACCCTGGGCCAAGGTCTGTGTGCGAATGCGTCCACCCCTAGAGGGGGGTGATCCTGCCTTCTCAGGGAGAACCAGAGAGCACATTGCGCGTTCCTGCGTGCAGCGAACAGATCTACCTCCGCTCTCCCAGACCTGCTCCACACTTTAGACCAGCTCGGGTGGAGGCTCCAGTCCCCTTGTCGAGGACCTCCTCTGGACATGAGGTCTGCCCCTCTGTTTAGCTCGCCGGGAATATATACTGCTCTGATCGAGAGTCTGTGTGTGCGCGCCCAGCACAACAGTCGTCTGGCTGTGTTCAGCAGCTGCTCTGATCGTACACCTCCCTGACGATTTATGTTGGCTGCCGCCGTCTTGTTGTCTGTTCAAATCAACATATGATGATTCCACAGCAACGGGGCAAAGTGCTGAATTGCTCTCCATACGGCGAGTAATTCCAGCGTGTTTATATGAAGGGACATGTGAGGCGGCCACTGTCCCCCCACTGCCTGCGACCTGCATGTTCCCCCCCAGCCCGAGAGCGATGCGTCCGTAAACACCGAGGTGTGTGACGTCACTCTGCCGAGGGGAACCCCCACGGACCAGTAGGTCAGATCCAAACCTATGGATAGAAGAATGCACCCCCTGTGTCTCCTCTGACACACGGGGTCGATGCGCAGGCGAATAAACCACCTCTGAAGTCTCCTCATGTGAAGGAGACCCAGGGGAATCACCACGTGACCAGCTGACATTATGCCCAACAGCTGCATCACGGAAAGGGCTGTCACCACCCTGCCGGGTGTGACGCGCCTGAGGAGAGCTGTCAAATTCTCCACTCTCCACTGTGAGAGTCGTGCTCTCATGCGGGCTGAGTTGAATTCCATTCACAGATACATTATGATCTGGGAGGGAAGAGGACAGCTCTTCTCCCAATTGATTATGAAACCCAGGCTTGACAGGTGAGATATGAGTTGTACCGTCTGTAAAGCAGCTTCCTCTCTGGTGCGAGCCAGCAACAGCAGGTCGACCAGATAAAATAACACTCTCATCCCTCCTCTGCGTAGCGGCTCCAGCGCCGTCTCTACACACTTTGAAAAAGTGCGTGGAGCCAGGGAATATCCAAACGGCAGTGGATTGAACTGGTACGCTATTCCCTGGAATGAAAATCGCAGGAATTTCCTGTGTTTTGGGATGATGGTTATGTGGAAGTAAGCATCCTTTAGGTCTATGGAAATGCACCAATTTCCCCGGTGCACACACTCCATTACCTGTTTGATTGTCAGCATGTGAAACAGTCTTTTCTGTATCACTTTGTTGAATGCTGACAGATCTAGGATGGGTCTCATTCCCCCGGTCTTTTTCGGGATAAGAAAATAACGGGAGTAAAACCCCTGATTTTCTTCCCCTTGCGGAACCCTGGAGATTGCTCTTTTTAACAGGAGTTTCCGCAGCTCCGTCTGGAGCGCAAGACACTGTTCTTGGGATGAGGCAAATTACAGAGAGTAACCTCTGCTGATCAGCCTGCTCATCCATCCGTCCATTAAACATAGCCGCCTCCACGCTGAGCGGGCGTACCTGTTTTTCTCTGAGCAGTCTCCTGGATCTCCACGCCCCTGTCAAAACTAGAACAGTCACTTTCTCACGGTCAGCCCCCTGGTACACCTGCGAGCTGAGGAAAATGAAGACAGCGGGGCGTGTCCTTGAGCGGCGCTTCAAGGCTTCAGGCCTCTCTGTTCACAGACAGGCATACCGGGACCACCAAAATGCCTACGCAAAGTCCCTCAGAGACACACGGTCAAAATTCTACTCCGCCATCATCAACAATAGCCCTGGCAACTCCAAGCTACTTTTTTCCACCATAAACCATCTCCTCAAACCTCAGACTCCGCTACACAAAGACACCACAGAGGAGCAGTGTGATAATTTCATCACATTTTTCAGGAAAAAGGTAGAGACCATCCGCTCTCTCCTCACAAACTCCGCTGCTCTGCTAGTCCTGACCGTCAACCCCCAGCCTGGACCGACCCAGCCTCTTTGCTGCTTCACTAACATCTCGCAGCATGAAGTTGAGGCCATCATCAAAAAGATGAAACCCTCCACCTGTGCCCTGGACCCCTTTCCCACAGCTTTGGTTAAATCGAACATTGATGCCATAAGTCCGCTGATCACTTCAGTGATAAACCAGTCCATCCAGTCTGGTCATGTTCCACCACCATTAAAAGCTGCTGTCATCAAACCACTCCTCAAAAAACCCACTTTAGACCCTGAAGTCCTAGCCAATTACAGACCCATCTCCAACCTGCCATTCCTATCCAAGGTACTGGAGAAAGTAGTTGCCATTCAGATCCAGGAACATCTAACACTGAATAAACTATTTGAAAAATTCCAGTCTGGTTTCCGCCAGGGCCACAGTACAGAAACTGCCTTAGTCAGGGTGACCGATGACCTGCTGATGACAGCTGACACCGGATCTCCATCTCTCCTCATCCTCCTGGATCTAACTGCAGCATTTGATACCGTCGACCATGACATCCTACTCCACCGTCTTCACACTACAATTGGACTCTCTGACTCTGCCTTAAACTGGTTCACCTCCTATCTCACCGGGAGGACTGAGCACGTCACCTTGGGAGCGGCTAAATCAAGAACTCACTCTGTGACTTGCGGTGTCCCCAAGGATCAGTCCTTGGCCCCACCCTTTTCACCATATACATATCCCCCCTTGGTCGTGTCATCAGCCGGCATGGAATATCTTTCCATTGCTATGCTGATGACACACAACTCTACATCAGAGCAAACCCAACCCCCTCTGCACCTCTGCCATCATCAACAATAACCAGATGCCTGGAGGAGATAAAGGTGTGGATGAAGCACAACTTCCTCCAGCTAAACAGCTCCAAGACTGAAGCCATTCTTATTGGCACTCCACATCAGGTCTGTTCATCTGCCATCACCAGCATCACCTTCTCCGGTCAGAACATCCCACTCTCAACAACGGTTACCAATCTGGGAGTTAAAATGGATCCTCACCTGACCTTTGAGGCCCACATCAAGCAAATATGCAAGACCTCTTTCTACCACCTGAGAAATATTGCGAAACTCCGCCCCACACTCAGTCTGCCAGATGCTGAAAAGCTTGTCCACGCCTTTGTCTCCTCCAGGCTGAACTACTGTAACGCACTTCTCATTGGGATTCCTAGCAAGAACATCCAGAAGCTGCAATACATCCAAAACACAGCTGCTAGGATCCTGATGAGAGTGCGGAAGTACGAACACATCACACCCATCCTCAAATCACTGCACTGGCTCCCGGTCTCACTCAGGATTGACTACAAAATCACCCTCTTCACTCATCAGTGCATATATGGAAATGCTCCCTCCTACATCAAGGAATTGCTCACCCCACAAACCTCCACGAGGAACCTACGTTCAGTAAAGGCAAACCTCCTCATCCCACCAAGGACAAAACTGAAGACCATGGGAGACCGAGCCTTCTGCTCCGCTGCTCCGAGATTGTGGAATGCCCTCCCAAGCCAGCTGAGGACACCACAGACTGTGGAGGCTTTCAAAAAAGGCCTAAAAACGCATCTTTTTAGAATAGCCTTTAACTAGATTTTTAAATCCCCCACATTATGCCATGCGGGCATGAATGTCACAGCTTTTATTATGTTTTTTTTATTGTTGTTTTGTTTCACCCTTTTTAATTTTTAATTTTGTAGCACTTTGAGTTTTGTTTACGCAAATGAAAAGTGCGCTTATAAATAAAATATATTATTATTATTATTATTGTTGTGCTGTGGTAGTCATGGTGACAAGCCATGCCAGAGCCCTCGCCGCCGTTGCTTGTGAAGCAACCCAAGGGGGGCCCCGCCCTAAAGGGCTGTGCAGGGTTCTCCACACGCTGCATCACACGCCAACTCTCATCCTGTCTCTGTTTATAAAAAAGCTCATAAACAGGATTTATGCTCCCACTCACGGAGGTGTGTGCAGTGCTTTTCACCTCGTGCGTAATAGCCGCGCAAGGCTTAATACGACTGTGTGTAGGCACAACTGAGACAGAGGAAAAACCGCGCTGCTTGTTACCCGAAACGATAGAAGCGGCGATTTATATGCGGCGATTTATATGTCAAGCCCTGCTGTCTTATAACCGACTGGTTAAATACCGCAGGCTTATACAGCGAGCCTAGCTGTTTGCTAACCGAACCGACAGATTAGAAACCGCTGGCTCAAACGGCGAGTCCCTCTGTCTTTTGACTGACAGGTTAAAAGCAGAGGGTTTATGCAACAAATCCTGCTGCCTTTTAATCAATGGATTAATGGCAGCCGGCCTGACTAGTGTGGGGGATACATGAGACACAGTTGCTACAGACACACTGTTGAGATTTGAATCATTCTTTTTATTAACAATTCTCTCTTCCCACATAACCCCCCCAAAGATTCATCTTCGGTTCTGCTTCCTCAGAGGTTCACTCGGAGGAGCAGACCAGGAGCGGGGGTTCTTCCTTCCCCTCCGGCTCGTCGCCTTCAGATCCTGTCTCTGCGGCGGAGGAGCGGAGACCTGGGACGGAGCTGCCGCTGCTGTTCTCGCCGCTGTCCGCGCTGCCCCCGTTGCCCCCGTTGAGACTGTTGCGGGGGCTGCTTTCGCTGCTGTCGCTGCTGTCGCTGAGGCCGTTTGTCTCTAAGCCAGCTAGCGTGACACCTTATGTCATCTGCCTGCTCTGTCGCAGATTTCATGATCTCCACCATGGTGTGGAACTGTGGTCCAAATAGTCCGTCCGGACTGATTGGAGCCTCCAGCAGATCCTTTCCTGCACCCTCCAGTATATTCCCCTGCTGTAGCCAGAGAGACCTGTGTCTCCCATGCCGCAATCCGCGCCTGCAAGACTGCGACTGCTGCGCACAGTGTAAGCGCAGTACTGGCCGCCTTCCCTATCTCCTCAGCCTCCACTGAGGACATCGTTTTTGACCGCTCCGACATTTCCACCATGGAGTTTGACAGCAACGCTATGTTGTTCGCCGCCGCTGACGCCTGAAACGCACACTGGTGCATTCTGTCGGGCGACAAACCGATCTTTGGTGGCAGCCAGCATAGGTTGCCGTCCGGTAACTGCGCTGGCCTGCCTAGCCCCAAAGAACGCTGTGAGGTTCGGCTCTAGAGGAGGCACGGTCGGGAAACCCACATCCGTGAATCCCACCACTCTCGTGAGGGGCACGTATGTCCCTATCGGAGCCCTCATTGCTCCAGAGTCCTCTGCTGCCCCCTCCAGGTACTTCCTTATGGCCGGGAAGCGGGGCCAGACCGGGTCACTCCTTACCCTGTGTACCCGGGAGAACACCCCGGACATGTCATCCGAGGCGAGCTCTCCTGAGCTAGGGGAACGGGGAGAGTTCTCCAGGCGGCCGCCTTGGGTATAATCTCCGGAAGTTCCAGGAGAATCCCGCCAATCGACGGTAACGCCGTGTTGGCGGAGATAGGGATCATGGGATCATACACCGGACCTACACCGGGTCCCCTACCTGTCTCCTCCGTCCGGAGGGGAGAGATAGGGGAGACTCCTCACCCAGTGAGCCCTGAATGGAGGGGACGTAGTCGTCCGACTCGTGCCCGCCATTCGGATCCAGGAAATCAAGGGCTTTGTCCCCGGAGTACTCCTTCTGGACAGGCCAATCGTCCTCGGCAGCTGCAGCAGCGAGAGCGTCCGCTCTCTGCTGTCTGAGGGCCAGCGGCAGCCGGGCACAATGCGAGCATGATACCCCGGGAGTGAGAGCAGCGTTCGCATGCTCTATTCCCAGGCAGGACTCACACCGTGAGTGCCTGTCAAAGCTCATAATGTAGCCCGACTCGCAACGGAGTGCTGAAGAAAAGTAGGAGTGGATTGTTGGGCCTACTTCCTATTTATACGGAAGTGAGCCTGGAGGTGGGGCCCACGTCGTAGGTGGGCGTGGAATAAGATTACCCAATAGCGATAGCCTTAGAGGGCGAAGCCTTGCGTGCGTGCGTGCGTGCGTGCGGAGCTCCGCGGACTGTTTTGTCGGCGTTACGTCACTATGACCAGGAGGAAAAAGAGAAATCTCCAACGAGGCGTTCTGGGGCAGCATAGACAGGTATTTTCTGTGTTAGAGTTTACACTCGCGACAGGGTGTACTTTGAGGGTTTGTGACTTTGCAGACCGTTTACATGCATAAAAAGCTACATAGGGTAATAACCCACAAGCACACAAGGGTAATAACCGGAAAAGCATGTCATGCATATGCATGGGACCTTTAACTAAGAAAACAGGCAGAGTGTGAGGTTGTAGGGGTCGGTTTGGAATAGGGCCTTATAATAACATTTGTTTCTGTATCGTCACCTGAACAGCCCCATGGTTGTTGGCCTACCTGAGCCCAGTTTGCTGCCAGGAACTGGTCTGAGGCTCCACAGCAGACCCATCGGTTCAACCCCAGAGTATGTCCCGCCCGATGGGATCATGTGAAACTGTGGGAGTGAAATGGTTTAATTGAACTATTCATATCTTGCACTGTAACTTTTATTCATGTATTTTTTATGTATATTTTATTATCGTTGCTTTTAAATGACTGTTTTTAAATGCCATTTTATTTCTTAATGTTCTTAATGTCTTTGCTTTTTGTAAAGCACTTTTCATTACCTTGTGTTGAAAGGTGCTGTATAAATAGCCTTGCCTTGCCTTGCCTAAGGAAGAGGCCAGCCACCCTCCGAAGAAAACCCATTTTGGCCACTAGTATCCATGGACTTGTTTTTTAGTCATGATTAACCCTTCATGACCAGAGGTAAGACTAGAAATGAGGATAGACCTGTTAAGGCCTATAGAATGTTGGACCCCAAAGCAAAAGACTGGAGAGAGATGGTACAAAAACAAAAGCTTTATTCAAGCAGAAAACAGAAAAAAGACGGCAGTGGAGTCAGGAAGTTGGCTGGTACTGAGTCGTCAGGGACAGGAGGCAAAAATCCGAACAAAGAATCCACAAGACGAGGAGAGCAGCGAGACACACCGGAGGGTCGAAACACAGAGGACTTATCTGACAGGGAAGAGGCATGAGCACCGGGATTTTATATCTACAGGTGAAGAGGTGAGTGGAAACAGGTGTGCCTCATCTGCTCCTGGGAGGAGCCAGCCAACTCCCTGTCACACACCAGCCCTGCAGTGGAAAACAGAGAAGGGAGGGGTGAGACAGGAAAAAGCCAACCCAGTCTCACAAAAAAACGTGTAATAACTACGTTGGTCCACAACGTAGGACGTAGTATTTCTACGAAAACGCCTCTGAAATTGTAAGATCCCTACGTTTTTCTGAAGGGAGAAATGTGAAGATCACGTGACATAGACGCCAGCCAATGGAATGAATGGTGAAAAATGTTTACAATTTCAGAGGCGTTTTCGTAGAAATACTACGTCCTACGTTGTGGACCAACGTAGTTATTACACGTTTTTGTATGAGACTGGGTTGGAAAAAGCACACAACAAAAACAAAACTAAACAGAATCATAACAAGACCGGTAGAGAGAGCTTTGCCTTCTGGCTTAGCTCTGATTTGAGGTTTTACAATATAAAACAATGTCATACAAAAGCCTGTTGTCTTCTTACTCGGCAAAAACTGAATTCTGATTCTGATAATAAAATACAGTATTTACCTCTGAAATGCAGTGCAGTATGAGTGTAAAATACGGTGTGGATCAGTGAAATAATTTCCCTTAAGTATAGTATCCGAATGCTTCCTCTACCACAGTACTTAAGTTTAAAATACTCCATGTTTGGCATTGTTGTCCCCCTTCAAAACAACCACAGAAGAGCCAGTCGTGTACAGACAGAGCATTGCTTGTACTGAAGGGGCAAACGGCTCCAAATGAAATCAATATCCTAGAGCTCTGTAGTCACCTGTAAATACTGTTAAAAAGTCCACAAAAAAAGTTTCACACTTTTAAAAAAACTGAAATAATCACTTTCTGACCTTTCAAGCTTGTGTTCAGGTTTGCCTTCTTGACAGTTGGTTTGACCTCCTCTTGGTTTTGAAGTCGTCTAAGCGCCTGCAAACACTGTTATGACCTTAATCAAACTGTCCAAGAACAAGTTGTTTTCTTAGAGTAAACTATCAGAAGTCCAGTTTAATATGTTGTGGAACTGTAATCTCCTCCCACAGCAACCTCACTCAGTCAAATGTGGAGGGGATGTACCATTTGTTAAGAATGGGATGAGTTTTAATTTAATCAAAATATGGAAGGACCAAGTATCAATTGTAATCTTTGTTGGGGGGGACCCAAGCCAGAATGACTAGGTGGTAGGCTGGAGTTGAGCCGAGTGCTAGCAGGCAGGAGGCTACCAGGCTTTGAGTTACAATCTGGAGTGTTAAAGAGTCCTTTATCCACCCAGGTATTGTAGTGATTAACCAGGGCTCAGCATTAGCTTCCCGTGGTCTGTACTCTGCCCTGGGAGCTACTTCAGTCTTTCAAACAACAAACAAGGGAATAGGAGGGATCAAAAAGTTCCTCTTGAAACCAATCCTTGCTGGGTCGATGAGTTGGTCTGATCCTTCTATCACTTGAAGCAGGGGCTTTTAACAGAAACTACCTTATTATATAACAGATAATACCAACCTTTTGTATAGTTCCAGACAATACAAAAAGTTCTCAGGACTCATTACACAGATACAGTTAGGTGCTGATATTTCAGAGAGTTAAAGTTAAAGTTAAAGCCTTTTATTGTCACTATACACAGAGTATAACGAGATGCAGAGTGCAACTCTGTCCCGGTGTGCGAAAAATATACAAACAAATAGGAGGATCAATTATTCAGGTAAACGTCAAAATAACAAAACAAGATTTCAAACTGTTTATATGGTGCTTTTTCTTTCTTTCCTTGGAAGGCATTATATTATCTCTTGTTTTGATGAGTGCAATATACATTTAAAACTTTAACCAAATTACTTTTGTACTAATTCAACCTTGAATATTTCATGTCCATCACATTTGCAGCCAAAGTGATTATAATTATGCATGGTAAAGATAACTTTTACTTCCTGAACCAAAGGTGCCAGCAGTCTCTACAATATTAAATGGTTGTCTTGGTTACAGGTTGGAAAATAAAGCGCCAGGTTTCATGTCGCCGTACAGATTCTCCCTCAGAAAGACCAGCGTCTTCCTCCAGGCGTCTTCCTGAGCGCGAGAATGTGCCACCAGCTCTCCGCCCCACAGAGCCATCACTGCAAAGACAACAAGCCAAACTATAGCAGTCAAAATTCAAAGTCCGGACTTGTTAGCTTAACTTTGAGAGAAACATCTTCCTGTTCTGAAGGGAACATACTCGTAAAAGGTGGGTTAGTGACAGCTTTGAAGGTGCTGGCTCGGGTAAATGGCGTGAACGGAGGTTCGATCAGGTGACCGGCGTTCTTATAGGACAGGACAGTCAGCAGGTGGCTGTTCCCCGCTCGCTCCATCATCTCTCTCATCTGCAAAACAGGAAGTAAAACACATAATCTCATATGTTCATATTAAATGGCCTCATCATCATTCTTTGGATATGCTTTATGTATATCTTATACTGTTTCTGCTGCTGTCACGTCTGAACTGTAAATCCATGGCCACATACCTCAGGCTACCACGATGATCTGCTGCTTTTCAAAAACTAAGGACTTCATGAGAGTGGAATTTTAAAAGATGTCTTTACGTATACATTCAAATATGTTGGAAACATGCTCTGTTTTACCCCTCCATAATTCAATGTATTGTTTTCGATCTTGATAAATAGTCATATTTTCAATAATATGAATAATTGCTTTTCAAATTTCTGTCAAATCTTTCATTTAATATCTAGAATTTAGTTTTTTCATTTCAATTCCAACTTTGGTAATAAAGTAATATCATTGTCATTGTTGTTCACCTTCATGAAGCCAGCATAAAACATCATAAGAGGTAAGATAGAAAACACAAGGACAAGTATCTAGATGCGCTTTAAGTAGGCCATCTACGGAAAATTAAGGTTCCAACGCGGAACATGCATATCAACAAAATCATAATTACCTTGCCCAAGTGCAGTCATATTCTCTTAGCACTGCAGTCTCTTTTCTACATCCTGATTAATTCTTCACATCTTTCCTTAAAACCTCCTGGGACCCGAGGAAAAAAAGTGTCTTCCAATTTCCTTTTTTTTGTGATTTCCTACCTATTTAGGGTTAAAAAAACATCTTGCAATTTAGACTTTTTTTATTTTATTTTATTTTAAAATGTTACAGTATGTCCACTGTAGAGGACTTCGGGACCATATTAGTTTGAAAAGACAGCCAAAATTAAAGAAAATGTCTGCTTCAGTTCCGTCTCCTGCAACAATATTGAGTCATAAAGTCCACGAAGACGGTCCTGACGTCCACTAGAATGGACATTCATAAAAGGGCTGTTATTTGAAAACTTGAATTATTTAATTGCTTTCAGAACTAATTATATAGTTCCTCACGTGTTAATAAACAAGAACATATAGGATTTTCAAGGTAACAATTACAATTATTCAACACTATTTGACTTCTCCTCCTGCTTCTATACAATTTTGTTTTTCGTATGCCAGCCATTCTGGATGAAAAGAAAGAGGAACTTCCCAGCATGCAATTTTAATGAAATCACTGGAAAAACCAGGATGTCCTCTGTACAGCACATCAGGGATTGATAGAGTAGCTCAAAAGAGTAACGGAGCGTCCACACTACAGCTTCAAAAATAGCTTGGAGCTGGGCGTGTCTGGAGCTTGGGGATTTTATTCAAGCAACACGGCCAACAACCAATCACATGAATCTCCCGCCCCCGACATACAAAGCAAAAAACCCCGGGGATTGTATGGGAGCAATATATATATATATATAAACTCCCCAAACAGGCGAAAACCTACCAGTTTCCCCCACTGTCTCTGCCACCTCCCTCCATGCCTGGTTCCTCCGGTTTGTATCCCGGTAGGTGAAGAGGGTCTGGTCATACAAAACCGGGTGATTTGCTACGGCGATATTTAGTTTCTCCTCCAACTTTTTTTGAAATATAGAAATGAACGGCGGAATATCTCTCCCAGCTTAGACGCGGTTTGATTGGCTACGGCTTCAGCTGTCAGATTTTGGGAAACGGGATTTGATTGGCTGGCGCTGGCTACTCCGGTGTCTCCGGCGTCAGAAGTTGAACATTGTCTCAGACGCCTGAGACGGACCGCTCTGCTACCCACAATTCAGTTCGGCGAAAAAGCGCGGCTACGTGACGTCACCCCATTGAAAGTGAATGGGCAGATTGGAGCTTTCGACGCTGTCGACGCTGTCGACGCTGTAGTGTAGACGGGCCGTAAAAGAAGATGCATGTTAACAAAATGTCCACTACAGTGGACATTTTCAATGGGCTGGGTCCCAGGAGGTTAACCCCTTACTTTTTACACTGAGGTTAGGAAAAGACAGATTATTTTGACTATTCGACCTCAACCCAGACCTCCAGGTGAATCTTTTTATTCCCACAGGATGTCATCTTGTAAATACACTCACATCTATAGCAGACTCGTAGGAGGGCCAGTTCTGATCGTCCTCACCGACAACGAGCAGCAGAGGACACTGCAGTCGTCCCACCTGCTCAGAGACACAGCAGCGTTTCAGATTTTATCATCTGCTGCAGAATCTTTCATGACGCATCACTGTGCGATCATTAATGTTTGGATCTTTGACACTTTACTCAGAGCTACAGAAGCACATTTATCCACATATACTTTTTTGTAGATATCAGCAGAGATTAAATGCATATGCAAAAATGTACATGGTTGTTCAGTCTAAAACAAATGTGAATACACAGGTGATAATACACAATGCAAACAAACTCTTATCTATATCAACCGAAAGGGCTTCGAGGAGAAAAACCCAGTTAAAAATCAGAAATATAAGCTCTCTAAAGAGTCTGCTGGTACTCACGTCCACTTTGAGTGAGGGGTCTGTTGGGATGGGCAGCAGCATATCTCTAAGGATCGACTGGTTATCCTTATCAAGGTGAATCTTCTCAATGTTTCTGATTTAGAAGAAAAGGAAAAGGATTCAACGTTTGTCTTGAGGGTGGCACCAGAGATTGCTCATAGGGTAATTACAATCAAAATGAAATCTGCAAGCTTCAGGAACCCGCATGTGCAGCCTCGAATCGCCATCGTCACTAACCAATCCGTATCATTAACTTGATTTGTTTGTGCATGTGCGCAAGTAAGCTACTTCTTGCCACCGCTTGAACTGATTTCCCTACATGGGAATCAGATTTTCCAGTGATACAAATGCCTCTTAAATATATCGTACATGTAGGTGTCACGTACACCTTGAACCGTGAAGGGTTTTTAGGGAGCGCTATAGAGCCATCCTGCCACACAGAATACGACAACCATATCAGTTACGTAAGATCCTCCGTGTTAACGCCTGTGACAAATTTCGTACATGCATCGCTAAACCCAAAATAAGTATGGTGAGGTATTCTAGGGGGCGCTATAGAGTAACCTTGCCATACCAAAACACAACAACAGTGCGCAATACGTTTTGATTGTCCAAGTCTTCTGATGGTACTGGCCAAATTTGGAGTCGATGTGATAAAAATTGTAGGAGGAGATAGTTTGGTACGGGCCCACAAAAGGGCAACAATTGGAAGTAGATTACAGCCCTCTCTTCACTTGATTAAGACAGCTCCCTCTGCTGTAATCATTGTAAATTACAGTAAAAACCAGAGTTCTTTTTTTGAAATAATGTTTTATGTGTGCAATTATAGGTTATAATTTTGTATTTGTGTTCATTTAAAATAGGGCGGGGGGCAGCTAAAATCTTGCCTAGGGCAGAAAATTGGTCAGGGCCGGCCCTGGTTGTGCAGAAAACTCAAAAGTGGCACATAGACCTGTTCAGGACCAGACTTTTTTGTTCGTCTCCGCACTTTAGATATGCGTAGCCAACTTTTTTCATTTACGTGAAGGTGAACGTGGGGGGAGTTTACATTAAAACAGAAGTGGCCGTGGCTTGCACATTTTTTTAAGCAAAGTTACGGAACCCATTCCAAACGTCTATTTCACCATTTCTGACGTGTTTGCAACATTTGGTGAGTTTTCATAAAAGTTGCGGGGGTCAAAAGACGAAAAATTATAATCATAATAATAATCCTATCGCGCCCACATCACTATGCACGAACGGGCTACCTGCTGTCATTTGGCCCGTTTTTCTGGGCTTTAGCCCGTCGTTTGGCCTGTTTTGCGTGTGGTGTCACACAAAACAGTCTCAGACCTAATAAAAATAGTCACGGAAAACAATAGTTCTTCATTCCGACTAGGGTTGGGAACCGAAACTCGGCTGGCATCATGTAAGTTGCGCTCACAGGCGACAGAGGTCTACAGTTGCCCCGCAGCGAGGCTCCCCCGCCCTCCCGTAGACAGTTCACGAGCTCAGTCACTTCATAACTCCAAAGATGGATCGCGGTAAACGCTCTGAAGTGAGGCTCCACTACACTAAAATAGAAAAGGCACAGTGTAATGCCTGTTAATAGCTTGCCACAGGCGTAGCTCAGTTAAAATAAAGCACAGCTATTGTGCAATACATTTGTATTGCATGTTTATTTTTTATTTGTAGAAATGTCAGTTAAAGCTTAAAAGAATAAAGATATGTTTGTGATCTAAACGTTTGACCTCTTTCTTTTACAATGTTGGAATCGAAACGGGGAATCGATAAGAACTGGAATCGATAAGCAGAACCCGGAATCGGAATCGATACATTTCAAACGATACCCATCCCTAATTCAGACTCTGTCGAGCTCAGGCTCTAATTATAATCTCTTGTGAGCAGGAAAGGCATAGAGAAAACTGAAAGAAGATGAACTTACTTAGCATTAATTTGTTCCACATGTCCGTCAATCGGCTGCACATGACACCCACTGATACACACTGCGCATCTGAGCTAGGAGACCATACACATACAGAGATCAGACAGCTGGACAGAATCAGATTATCGGTTAGATAACATAAGTGTGACATGGTTCTGATCCCTTGCAGTTGGCTGCGACGGAATGAGCAGCCTCCAGACATGGTTATATTGCTATATTGAGTGCTTCTCATTTAGTGGAGTTATATTCAGTTGCAAGGCTACACCTGACATCAGTTGGATGGCTGGATGGATAGATAGATAGATAGATGGATGGATGGATGGATGGATGGATGGATGGATGGATAGATATATAGATGGATGGAAGGATGGATGGATGGATGGATAGATGGATGGATGGATGGATGGATGGATGGATGGATGGATGGATGGATGGATGGATAGATAGATAGATAGATAGATGGATGGATGGATGGATGAATGGATAGATGGATGGATAGATAGATGGATGGATAGCTAGATGGATGGATGGATGGATGGATAGATAGATGGATGGATGGATGGATGGATGGATGGATGGATAGATAGATATATAGATGGATGGATGGATGGATAGATAGATAGATAGATAGATGGATGGATGGATGGATGGATGGATGGATGGATAGATAGATGGATGGATGGATGGATGGATGGATAGATGGATGGATGGATGGATGGATGGATAGATAGATAGATAGATGGATGGATGGATGGATGGATGGATGGATGGATAGATAGATGGATGGATGGATAGATGGATGGATAGCTAGATGGATGGATGGATGGATGGATAGATAGATGGATGGATGGATGGATAGATGGATAGATGGATGGATGGATGGATAGATGGATGGATGGATAGATGGATGGATGGATAGCTAGATGGATGGATGGATGGATGGATGGATAGATGGTGTTACCTTTATAACCTGGGAGTAAACAGCCATTCTGAGGGTGACACCGGCGCCGAAGGAAAGACCCAAGATGGCGATCCTGCTGCCGAGGATCTGAGGATGCTGCTCCAGGACTCTATAGGCCGTCTGCAGCAGGAAAATATGTCGAAAATATACTTCTACATTGATGATGCAGAACGGTATTTGCTGGTCAGAAAGCGTTATCTTACATTTTTATCTCATGTTTTCAAGATATACATGGTTGATGTACCTCAAAGTAATCATTGTCCACCATTTTACCAGTTTCCCTAGTGATTTTAACTGTCAGGTAGTCGAGGGCCAGGGAGGCGATGCCGTGGGAGGCCAGCAGCGCTGCCCGGTACTCCAATAACTTCCCTCCAGCCCCCGAAAGGTCCAAGAGTCCGGGGAAAGGACCAGGTCCTTCAGACGAGTCAAGACACCAAATAAAATCACTAGCTCGGTAATTATACAATGATATATGGATTATTTGGGAAGCTTTACCCTATTTGCTGAAAGCACAAAGTCTTCCAGATTCAATCAAGATTTGTGTACATCAGCAATCGATAATATTACTTTTGACCGATGTACTCTTGAATTCAGTTTGATAAAACATTTTGTTATTCCAAAAGTTACAAATAACTAATGCTGAATTTGGTTCATTTTCATTGTTAAAGTTTCTCTATGTCACACAAATGTCACCCCTAAACTCCCCCCAGAGGACACCTCCCTTCAGAATCTCCCCAGGTCCTACCTGAGGGCAGGAAGAGGGTCGCAGTGAGTCTGCCCTCTGTTATCGGGACTCTACGGACGCCGGGAGCCATGTACCATCGCTCTACCACCACACTGGCAAGCAGCACCTGATCCAAGAAGCCCTCCGTCTGGTGACCCTGGTACACCGAGATGGTGACTCCCATGGGAGTCTGGACGTTCATCTTCCTCAACCTTGAAGAATGAGGGGAACGAGGTAAGTCTAATGGTACGTACAGGCGGAGTTCAGTTTGTCACAGAGTGCAGTAGTGTATGGGTAGTTTTGGAATCGGACCTAATAATAATATTTGTTCCTGTACTGTCATCTGAACAGCCCCATGGTTGTTGGCCTACCTGAGCCCAGTTTTGCTGCCAGGAGCTGGTCTGAGGCTCCACAGCAGACCCATCGGTTCAACCCCAGAATATGTCCCACCCAGACTGGGATCCTGTGAAACTGTGGGAGTGAAATGGATACAAAATATTGACTTTTTTCTATTTTCACATACAACTCCATCATTTAATAACAACATTTGTTTTGCTGCCATTCACAAACTTTAGTAATCGCTCTAAATTAATCTTCCTGAATTTTGATGGTCTTACCGTTCACAATACCGGTGGCGTCGGCAGTGTAGTGAGCAAAAGCCTCCCAGCTGTGTCCGTCTTCACACTGGTGGAGGGCGTGGATGGTCAGTTGGAACCCAGGGAGGAGGTTCTGGACCAAGACGGTGAACTTCTCATCCACAAGCCCTCTGGACGGCTGGACCGACAGCTTCACGCAATGCTGTTTCATGTCCATCCTGAACTGAGCGGACAGAAGATATCAAGAGACGATACAATTAATAAAAAAATGACAGATGCCACAATTATTTCCAAATAAAGATGGTGCAATATATTTTATTTAATGTATTTATTTAGTTGGAGTTGGCACTTGTGTGCAAACCTTCAACCAGGGTCTCTAAAATCTAAGGAAATAAATGGTAAACACACCTTAAAAACACTACTATCCATCTAAACCCTAACCTCGGGTCCCAGGACGTAGCCGTTCCAGCAGAGGGCCCACAACCTCCCTTTCCCTGACCACATTAACCAGCTCTGACGGGGATTCCAAGGTGTCCACCTGGCCCAGAACCACCTCAATTGGATCCTTTCTTCGAAAGAGCAGCAGCGGTCTCTACTCAAAGTCCCTCATGGATGAATGAACTTCTCAAATTATCCCTAAGGAAGATTCCAGCCAACCTCCAGAGAAAGTCTAAGTATCCATTGACTTGTTATTTTAGTCATGATTAACAGTTCATGACCAGAAGTAAAAATATCAATTAGGATAGACCGGTAAGGAAAGGCAAGGCAATTTTATTTATATAGCACCTTTCAGTACGCGACAATTCAAAGTGATTTACAAAATAATAAAGAAAAGACATTTAAGAATAGATACAGCATAAATACATTATTAAATGGCATTTAAAAACAGGCATAAAAAAAGCAAAGATAATGAATGAAATAAATAAATCAACACAGCAGGTACAGAATACATGAATAAAAGGCATACTGCAGTGTGAGTATGAACAGCTCAATTAAAAGCAGCGGCAAATAGATACGTTTTTAGTCTGGTTTTTGAAAATAGGAAGTGTTTCAGCGGACGTGCACGATTAGGGCAGTTTGTTCCAGATTGTTGGGGCATAATAGCTAAACGCTGCTTTTCCATGTTTAGTTCTTATTCTTGGAACAAAGAGCAGACCCGACCCAGAGGACCTGAGACTCCTGGATGGTTTATAGTGATGCAGGAGATCGTTGATATCGCTAGAGAGAGCTTTGCCTTCTGACTTAGCTCTGATTTGCAGATATTACAATAAAAAACAATGTCAAAACTGAATTCTGACTCCAATAGCTTCCAGACAAGTGTTATAATACAATACAGTATTTACCTCTGAAATGCAGAGCAGTATGAGTGTAAAATACACTGTGGATCAGTGAAATTATTTAACTTAAGTATAGTATCCGAATGCTTCCTCTACCACAGTACTTAAGTTTAAAATACTCCATGTTTGGCATAGTGGTCCCCCTTTCAGAAGGGGCAAACGGCTACAATAAAATCAAAATTCTAGAGCTCTGCAGTCACAACTAAAAAGTCCACAAAAAGTGTCATTTCACACTTTCTATAAACTTAAATAAACACTAACTGACCTTTCAAGCTTGTGTTCAGGTGTGCCTTCTTGACAGTTGGTTTGATCTCCTCTTGGTTCTGAAGTCGTCTAAGCATCTGCAAACAAAGCATTTACCTAATACAAATGTGCAAGAACAGGTTACTACACTGAACAAAAATATAAACGCAACACTTTTGTTTTTGCTCCCATTTTTCATGAGATGAACTCAAAGATCTAAAACATTTTCTATATACACTAAATAACCATTTCTCTCAAATATTGTTCACAAATCTGAAAAAATCTGTGATAGTGAGCACTTCTCCTTTGCCGAGATAATCCATCCCACCTCACAGGTGTGGCATATCAAGATGCTGATTAGACAGCATGATTATTGCACAGGTGTGCCTTAGGCTGGCCACAATAAAAGGCCACTCTGAAACGTGCATTTTTGCTTTATTGGGGGGGTCTGGGGGGGTCCGAAAACCAGTCATTATCTGGTGTGAGGGGTAGGGTTAGGGTTAGTGTTAGGGTAATGTTGTGAATCGAGTGGCCCATGGTGGTGGTGGGGTTATGGTATGGGCAGGCGTATGTTATGGACGACGAACACAGGCCATGAGTTGGTCGGATTCTCTGTCACAGTAAGCAGCGCAGGTTGAACACAAATGCAGGAGACAGGAACTGTTAACAGAAAATACCTTATTGCAAGCTAGTTCCAGACGAGACAAAATAGAACAGAAATTCAATTAATCTACATAAAAAACTGCAAATCCCTCTCTGTCTCTATTTCCAACAGCGTCCACCAGGGCTCTGTACTTGGTCCACTTGTGTTTACCATCTACATCCACCATCTTGGACAGATTCTCCGTTACAACGACCTCCAGTTTCACTGTTATGCAGACGACACACATCCAGAAGGCGCTCAACGTAGAGCCCCTGCTCCGTTGTGTCTGAAGGGGCCAATTGGATCCAGCCTCTGATTAGGCTGCTTCTGGGGGCCCTAAATTGAAGGTTTTTCTTGAGTTTTTTTGTAGTTTGGATGAAAATTGCATGGAATCTCCGCAGTACGGCCTGGGGGCAGTGCCGATTTTAAAATGTAAAATATATATTATTTGAAGAAATGGTTCTATATATTTATGAAAAGCAAAAACGCCTCGCTCTTCCGTTTACTTTTTTAATAAATAATAACAAATGGTCCGATGGATTAATCTCCCTCAATGATGTTGATTTGAATCCGAAGTTCTGAACATGAGCCCGCCCCGCTCGACCGTCTGAGCCAATCACAGCGCGATAATGCTTCCGTTTCAACTATACTCCTTCCGTTTCCACTATACTTTCACTCACACATGCATACATTCTTCTCTTACATACATATATTGTCTTCAGACATGCATATACTATTTATAATATTAAATGTAAACATTGAATGAATGTACATGAGAGCAAAATGTATTTCAAATATTTGAATGAGAGCTAAATGTATATATGTGTGAGAGAAAAATGTATAAATGTGTGCGTTGAAATATATGTGTATGAGAATGAAAATGTATGAAAAAGGAGAATGTATGTGTGTGAGAGGACCAGTATGAATTACGGCCCCTCATATGCAACACTACTTCCAGTATAATTCAATGAACACACATTGAAATATAACATGGCCTTTGACCTCATCTTTTCAAGGCAAATGGAGTTTGCCTGAACAAGTCAGGAGTGAAATTGTTTATCTCTAACATATTAACTGCCTGCGTCATCAATCTGTTCCCTCTGCCAAGGACAAGCGGCAAGAGGAATCAAAACAGGAGAAAGACACAACACATCGCTCAGAAAACCCTGAAGAAATATCACTGCACCCGCCTGAGGAATGTTCTGATTATGGGAGACATATGAGGCACACGGAGGAGTCTCCACCGCCCGTCACCCCCCCCCCCCCTGTCAACGCCTTTGAGGATACTCCGTTCCTGGAGTTCAAAGACCAAACTAAGGCGATACGCAGGGCTGGCACCATGTCCTTTACCCCCGCTCCTCAACGACACCCACCAAAATCACCGCGAAGACGCGCACCATCTCCTCTGTCTTCATCACCGCACCTACGTCAACCACCTCCCCACCCTGGCAGCATGTCCTCTACCCCCGCACCATTTCCCCCGTCTCCATCACCGTGCCTACGTCAACCACCTCCCCTCCCTTCAAGAAAGCATCCTGATAAGGATGTGTGTGTACAAAACACAACAAACTCTCATTGATATGTGTGGGGTCCAGGCTCAAGGGCGTATGGCACTCTCAACTCTTTCCAGGACATGCCGGGGCCCTGCCTGCCAGTAGCTTTGCCGATATCTGTGTTGATAGGTAATAGATTAAGAGCGGTGAATCATCTTAGAAACAGGAAGCGCCCAAACGTTTGTGTGAGTTTATCTAATTTAGCAGTGATTCTATGTCAGCCACAGCTTGTTACAAAAAACCTGACTGATAGTGTGTTTAACAAACTTAAACTAGCTTTATTAAATGTCAGGTATTTGGCAGGAAAAACATTTTTAATCAATGATTTTATCACTGAGCACAATTTTGATTTTATGTTTTTAACAGAAACTTGGATTGAACAAAATAACAGTGCAGCTGTTCTTATCGAATCAACCCCTCCCAACTTTAGTTTTATGAGTCAGGAAAGAATGCATAAGAAAGGGGGTGGAGTTGCTATTCTGTTCAATGATTCCCTTCTATGCAGGAAGACATCGTATGGAAACTTTGATTATTTTGAATATGTGGCCCTTCAGCTGAAATGCTCCTCTCGAGCTCTGTTCCTAAATATCTATAGACCACCCAAATACTGTGCAAGCTTTTTTGATGACTTTAATGAACTGCTGTCTATAGTGTGTATTGACTTTGACCGTCTAGTCATTGTTGGTGATTTTAACATCCATGTTGACAACCCCCAGGACAGAGCGGCTAAAGAACTGTTTTGTGTTCTTGATAACTATGGACTGACTCAGCATGTGACGGAGCCCACGCACAATAAGGGGCACACTCTGGACTTAATTATCTCAAAGGGTCTGAATATCTCTAAGGTTGTGGTGACTGATGTTGCATTCTCTGACCATTCCTGTGTTTTCTTTGAGAGCTCTATTTCTGTTCACAAAAATGTTCAAAAAGAGGTAACCACAAAGCGATATTTAACTGAAAATACTAGGGAAATGTTTACTCAGAATTTTCTTCCACACTTGCCCCTGCTAACATCTCAGTAAATGAGCTAGTAGATCATTTTAATTCAAAAATAAAAAATGTTATATATGCCATTGCTCCAATTAAGGTAAAGGAAGTGACTGGGAAGAAAATCTCTCCATGGAGAAAGGCCATGACCGTGAGAGCAGAAAAAAGAGAATGTCGAAAACCTGAACGCAGGTGGCGAAAAACAAATCTCCAGGTTCACTTTGACATTTATAAAGAGAGACTTGGCCTTTATAATTTGGAATTGAAAAACGCACGACAATCGTTCTTCTCTGACATCATTACCAAAAACAAAAACAACGCACGTGCCTTGTTTGCTACCGTTGACAGACTAACTAACCCCCCAGTGTCAGTAGCCTCTGAATTTCTATCCACCAGGGCGTGCAATGATTTTGCCTCCTTTTTCACTGACAACATTCAGAAAATCAGACAAGCAGTCAGTGCCTCTGCATCAGGAACAGCAAATGTGTTCTCTCTGTGTCCACTTAACATCAATTCAGACATCATGACACAATTCCATCAGATTAATGATAAAAACCTAGAGGACATTATACAACTTCTGAAATCCTCCTCCTGCTGCCTTGATATTATTCCAACAGGATTTTTCAAAGATGTTTTGCCTTGCATGGCCTCAGAACTACTTCATATAGTAAACAAATCTCTTCACTCAGGTATTTTTCCACAGGCCCTGAGAACTGCAGTCATTAAACCGCTCTTAAAAAAGATAATCTAGATGCTTCAATAATGAACAATTACAGGCTCATATCAAACCTCCCATTTCTAGGTAAAATCATTGAAAAAGTTGTTTTTCAACAGTTGAGTAATTTCTTGCATTTAAATAACTGTTTCGATGTGTTCCAGTCAGGCTTTTGTCCAAACCACAGCACTGAGACTGCTCTTGTAAAGGTCTTTAATGACATCCACTTAAACACAGACAGTGGCAGCACTTCAGTGTTAGTATTATTAGATCTCAGTGCTGCGTTTGACACTGTTGACCACAGCATATTACTAGACCGACTGGAAAACTGGGTGGGACTTTCGGAAACAGTTCTAAATTGGTTTGAATCCTACTTAAAGGACAGAAACAACGTTGTTTCTATAGGTACATACACATCTGAGTTGACAAATATGACATGTGGGGTACCTCAAGGCTCCATCTTGGGGCCTCTTCTCTTTAACATCTACATGCTACCACTGGCTCAGATAATGAAGAACAACAACATAAGTTACCATAGCTATGCAGATGACACACAAATGTACGTAACAATTTCACCAGGAGACTATGCTCCAATTCAAACACTGAGTAAGTGCATTGAACAAATCAATGACTGGATGTGTCAGAACTTTCTCCAATTAAACAAAGATAAAACTGAATGGTTTTTGGAGCCAAGGCAGAACGTTTAAAAGTTAGCGCTGAGCTTCAGTCTGCAATGTTCAAACCAACAGATAAAGCCAGAAATCTAGGTGTAGTCATGGACTCTGACCTGAGTTTCAACAGTCACATTAAAACAGTTACTAAATCAGCCTACTATCACCTAAAGAATATATCTAGGATTAAAAGACTAATGTCACAGCAGGATTTGGAAAAACTTATCCATGCCTTTATCTTCAGTAGACTCGACTACTGCAATGGTGTCTTCACAGGTCTCACTAAAAAATCTATTAGAAAGCTGCAGCTGATTCAGAACGCCGCTGCTCGAGTCCTCACTGACACTAAGAAAGTGGATCACATCACTCCTGTTCTGAAGTCTTTACACTGGCTTCCTGTGTGTCAAAGAATAGATTTCAAAATACTGCTGCTGGTTTATAAAGCACTGAATGGTTTAGGCCCAACATACATTACTGACCTCCTGCTAAATTATGAACCATCCAGATCTCTCAGGTCTTCAGGGACTGGTCAGCTTTCTCTCCCCAGAGTCAGAACTAAACATGGTAAAGCAGCGTTCAGTTATTATGCTCCAAATATCTGGAAAAAACTCAGAGAAACCTGCAGGTCCGCTGCCACTCTTACTACTTTTAAATCCAGGCTGAAGACTTTTCTTTTTGTCGCTGCTTTTAATTGAACTATTCATATCTTAAACTGCACGTAACTTTTATCCATGTATTTTTCCTTTTAATGTTTTATTTTATTAGCGTTTCTTTTTTAATGCTTAATGTCTTTCATTTTTTGTAAAGCACTTTGAATTGCCTTGCGTTGAAAACTGCTATATAAATAAACTTGCCTTGCCTTGCCTCATTCACACTGTACAACTGAGGTATTCATAGACATATTGTGTGTTGGGACGTACTATGAGATTGCACATTTGTTCACTGTCTCATAGCATATTTTAGTTTACTCAGTGCAGACAGGTTGTATTGAATCTTGCAGACACTGCCCTTATTTTAACCTCTTAGTCCTTGAGCCAACTCCCTACTAGAGAACCTGCTATTCAAGCATCGTGTCGCTAACAGGTACGTCACCATCGGTTGACAGTTTTGAAAGGTTGGGCTATTTTGATTCCTTACTATGTTATCATTAAATAATGCCAGATTAAATTCGAATCTAATACAAAAAGTGGTCATAAGAATTAGTTACGATTTTTTAAACTGAATTACTGTGTTGCTAACAGGTGAAGGTACGTCACCATTGAGGCGAGGACACTGTTGTTGTAAAACATTGTTTTTTTTCTTGGTTGTCAGTTTTGAAAGTTGGGCTCTTTTATTCCTACCTCAAATTAGTTTAGCTCCCATCTGTACTCTGTACGAAGAGTGGTTTGTTCATATATCATCAATAGCCAGATTATAGACTGATTATTGATGATTACGTTGAGGATTATAACATCTGTTTCCCTGAAAAACATGTGGAGAATAGATTTCTCTTAAAAGCTGCTGACAGTTTTTGTGGATTTTCGTCGTGGTACAAACCCATATCAAAACTCCCCTCTGTAAAAATCTTGACTCTAATAAGTCGACAATAAAACGAGTTTGATCCTGGCTTTAACCAGTGTACACATTTCTATGCTGTTTCTATATGCGTTAGTATATTTAAAGATAACATTTCAGAAAACGTGTACTGTAATCAAAACAAAGTCATGATGTGAGTGAAACATTTTTAATTGTAATATTATTCACCATCCACCTCTTTAAAGATAATGACATTTCAAATGATAAGCTCTATCTTATAAACAGGGCATTAATAAAATAGACTTCAAAAGCATATTTCATGCAATTTTGATATTTACAAAACCTTGAAGCAAATTAAGTTGTTTTGACTGGGGGGTAAAAAGTTCGGCCAACCCATAAACATCTCAAACGAAGTTCAAAGTGATTCATCTGATGAAGTGTAAGGTGAACCCAAACGAAAAGCAAAGAGGAAATGTGTAAAGTCTTGAAAAGCGAAATATATATGGTACATTCTGCTACGTTGTGCATTCACTTCCGGTAAAAGTTCCTTCAAAATCAGAGTCATGATCTTATTACTACCAAAATAAAGTGCAAAACGAAACTTTACCATAGGAAAATATGGCATACAAATATAATCATTTCTATAAAAAGGTAACACATTTTAAATATAGTTAGACTTATTAAAGCTAATTTACAGCATTAATAATTAATATCTAATTCTTGTCTGTGAATGCTTTTCATTTATTTAACATTAGAAATGTATTTCAAACCGGAGAGACGTGAGGTAAATGACATATTTATTGTTTACACGTCATATGAATGAAATGATTGCCATGATAATACAACAGGAGAATGTAATGGTGTTTGGCGATTAGGCCGGTTGTGCAGGATAATCATTCAGGAGGGAAAGCACCGCTCCGATGAAATCCCCAAAACCAGTGAAGTATGAAATACTGAGATGAACTGAGTTGCTTACCTTGTGGGGTGACTGGTGATCTGGGAAGGAAAGATAATAGATTAACACATATATGAGCGACATAGTGCCGGAATCACTGCCGGAGCTTACGGGTCATGCCTGAGGACTCTGACTGCCGAAATCAGTGCCGGTCTTTACCTGAAAACTACCTGCGGGTCACATGCTGGCCAGCAGGGCTTTGACTACGCCGAGGAGCGAGCGGTTTCGTTTTGTAACGGTGGCCCAACGTCCACGACACCCGAAGTGTACGGTGGCCTTCCGCCACGCTGACTTCGCAGGCTATATACATCTTTTTCTTTACTCTTTTCTCTTTCTTTCGTAACTGACACCGAAGTGTACGGTGGCCTTCCGCCACGCCGACTTTGCAGGCTATATATATATATATATATATATCTTTTTCTTTACTCTTTTCTCTTTCTTTCTTTTCCTTTGTTTTGAACTGACACGGGGGTGTACGGTGGCCCGAGTCCACGCCTGACTGCAGGAAATACATGTTACAACTGATACGTTTGAGCAAGGCCTGGGAATGAAATACCTGTGTGCCGGAGATGAAGCCCGTTCCATGTAGTTGCAGCGTGAGACGAGAACATTATTCCCTGTGGGCGGGGCCGCGGAAATTAGGACAGGAATGCAGTTTGAATATCAGGTACCCTTAGTGAGACATGTAACTTGTGAATGTGTTTATGAGCCACCACCAGTTTATATGCATAGATACCATAGTCATGGTCTGAGAGATCTTTTGGGAAGCCAGTACGGCGCTGATGTCTGGGCGAATGTAGGTTGTGAAGGCGGAGGAGGACACCGTCCTAGTTGTGTAGGGATGAGGTAGAGAGACCTTGATTAGCAGCAGAGGTGGCTGCACCTATCCTGAAGGAATGTCCCGGGTATGATATAGGTGATAGGCCGGATTTAATGAGAACTTGCTTGAGTAGAAATTGACAGGGGCCATGACCTGCGAACCACTCTCCCTGGAAGAAACCCCCAAAAACCCACGGATGGGGCGGCATCCGTGAAGAAACCTCATTGAGTCAGAGGAACGAACGAGGTCATCGTAAAAGAAAGTAACTCCGTTCCAGTGGGCGAGCAGGAGGGACCAGAAACGTAGGTCTGAGCGGCAGCCTTCGTCTAAGAAAACGCAGTCATGGAGTTTGTCGACCGCTGATGCTGCGTCCAGGAGGCGGGAGATGAACGAGCGCCCCTGGGGGATGACATGCATGGCGAAGTTGAGGTGTCCGAGAAGGGGGAGCAACTGTTGTTTTGTGATAACGTGTTGCTCGCAGTATGACTTGGTGATGTCCCGGATGCGCTGCAATTTGTCGGAGGGGAGAGACGCCTTCATGTCTATGGAGTCGAGGATGATGCTTAAGAACTCTAAGCGTGTGTCGGGACCTAACGTTTTCTCTTTGGAGAGAGGGACGCCTAACTCCTGAAGCAGTATTTAAGCTTGGCCAGTGAGATCCCTGAGCTGTCCTGTGGCGGGTCTATGGGGAGGAGTCGTCCAGTAGGTGAAGGACGGAGGGGGATTCTGACCATGTTCAGCGGGATTCAGCAGGATCCAGCAGAGCGCTTCCGAGAAGGAATTGAAGATGCAGGGGCTGCTTCTACGAAAATAGAGTTTGAACTCCCACTTAATACCGAACGAATTCCACTGAGACGGATGAATGGGGATGATGTTTGAAGGCATCGGTAATGGTCTGCTTTGGAGAGCCGAGCTCCGTGCCCTGTGAACTTGATCATCTTTATTGCATTATCCATTGAGGCGTGGTGAAGGGAGAACTGATCTGGAGGGATGATGCTATTGACGCTGCTGAATGGCCGGAGCGGGGAGCGGACAGATCGAAAATCAGCCTTTTATTTACGTGTGGCTTATTCCGATGGGATTTGAACGGAACACTGAGAAGGGGGGAGGAGCTAAAAGGGCAGATTATATATCCTTTGAGAAGTTCTTTGTCGATGAGCTGGGAAACTATGTTGGGTTCTTTAGCGGCTGACTGTAAGTTTCTTGCTACGAAAGTCACTGTGGGAGATGGGAGGACCCCTACCTTGAGCCTTGGGAGAGCCCTGACAGAGATAGTCAACGAACACGGAATCTGGGTGAGTAGATAGCGCAGCTGCTAGCTGAGGGATGATAATGGGAGTGGAGGGGTGATATTCCAATTTTTATTATTTATTTATTTTTTCTTCTTCCTCCACGAGGTTTCTGGCGCTGAGCTACTGTGACGGCCCGTCCACAGGTGGCGCGCGTTAAAGCTTCCAACGCTTCTGCCTATTCATTTTGAATAGGTGACGTCACTTTTAGCAGGACTGTATTTTGGGAAGCGACGTGGAGCGTTGCTGGCGTTGCTCGCTTCAAAAGTTGAGCAATGTTCAATTTTGTTGGCGCCTCGGCAGAAGCGTCAGCCAATGAAATCCCGTTTATGCAAATCTGCCAGTACAAGCGCTAGCCAGTCAACCGCGTGTATGCTGGGAGAGACTACGCAGGTCAGTACCTCATATTCCAAAAAATGGAGGGAAAATTCATTATAGCGGTAGTGAATCACCCGGTGCTGAAATGATCGGTCTCTGTTCATCTACCGGGATACAAACCAGAGGAGCGAGGCATGGAGGGAGGGGGGCAGAGACAGTGGTGAAACTGGTAGGTTTTCGCCTGTTGGAGATTTTATTTATTTATTTTTTTTTCCAGTTTACTTCGTTTTAACATTGCTATGCTTTGTATCTCGGGGGCAAGAGATTCAGTGATTGGTTGTTGGTCACGTTGCTCGCAAAAAAAAACAGTAGCGTAGGCAGAAATGTACTTTTAGGGTGGGCCTGTAAAAATATAGGGTGGGCCAGATTTTTGGCAGAGTACTTTTAGAATACTTTCCGGGTTCCTTTCTTCTCTTTCCTCTTCTTTCTTTCCTTCTTCTTCTTCTTCTTCTTCTTCTTCTTCTTCTTCTTCTTCTTCTTCTTCTTCTTCTCTTCTTCTTCTTCTTCTTCTTCTTCTTCTTCTTCTTCTTCTCTTCTTCTCTTCTTCTTCTTCTTCTTCTTCTTCTTTGGAATACTTTCTTTTCATAAAGATGAGTATGTTTTGGTGAATGGGAGACACGTATTTACTGTTTTATCAAGAGCACAACACAACATCTTAGTGTCCTTCGGACAGCTCTCATCTGCACCACACCGTAAAAACTCACCTATACTGCATTCTTGTACAGTCTTAAAACCTTTCCTTGAATATGTTATGCATTGTAAGGTGTCCTTGGGTGCTTTGAAAGGCCGCCCCTAAATAGAATGAATTATCATTATTATTTATTATCTGAACGATTTGTAATAACTTTTTTTTTTTTTTTTCAGTCACTTGCCCTATACATTCAGCAGGCCATTCACTTGATTTTGATCCCGTATAAATGTCATATTTCGACAATAAATAAATGCTACATAAACGTTGTCTTCCACGTTTTATCTAACCATCTCCGTTCTTACCTTTCAATATATTTTGAAAGAGAACTCTGTCCTCTCTCTCTCATCTGCGTGCGGGGGCGGGGCCTCACAGACACGCTGCATCTCTCGCTTACAGACACGCTGCGGCGCTGTGCAGTGGTGCACACGGTTCTTGCTGGTAATAAATATTACATTTTGTGAGGAAACTTCTCAACCAATAGTTCCAATAAGTATTCACTTCAGGTTTACGAAAGTAACTGACTCAGATTACTCGTTTTTCAAATGTAACGCCCGCTGAATATACATGATTTTTTGTATTTCTGATTACGTAACGCCGTTACATCTATTCCGTTACAACCCGACCCTGTGTGGGTGAGTGCACAACATTTCGTTAACACTAGTACCTGACCTGAGTGCCACGGACGTCGAAGCTCGAGTCTTCCAGGGCCTGGAGGAGAGCATCGATAGCTATCATGGAGCTAGCCAGGGATTGCAGGGAGCCGGCCACGCTACTCTCCATGAGGGGTGTGTTAGTGACGCTCCCGGAATGGCAGCCTGGGAAGGGGTGGATTTTGGAGGTGGACGGGATCCTGGCTGGAGGGCTCGACTTCCTGGCCCTTTTTTTTATTACCTCCGCGGCTGCGGCCGCGTCCTCGCCCTGCTCTCTGGGGAGATGACTGGAGCTGCTGCCCCGGACTTGGGAAGCTGTGCTGGAGACCCTGATCCGAGAGCTCTCGGAGCTGCGAGAGAGTGAGGCCTGGGGCTGTGGGATGTCCTGCTGCAGGAGCGGGCGGATGAGGAAAGTCTGCCTCTGGTGATAGGCCGCTGTGGGGAGCCGAACCGGGCTCGAATAATTACATACCAAGTTCGTGATTGAATTGTCCGAGTTGGACGTCTTGAGCTAGTTTTTCTTGTGCTTTTTTTTTTTTCTTCTCACGAGGAGGAGTATAGTTACTGCTACTGTTTGCGGGTCATCTGCAATGGACAATGACAGGGAGGAAGAGCAGGCATTTAAGGAATTTAGCATGTGCAGCTATTGGCTGCTGAGGGTGACGCCCTCATATTTAATGATGGGGGGAAGGGAGCACATCGAGTGACGTGTAAGTGACTCGTGTTAGGTCTTCCTTATTGAACTTGCGCTAAGCTTCATTAGTCTGGCCAATCCAAGACTTCAATGCTGAAGGGCCAATGGATCTATGGTGGGGGTCAGCACAAAGGTCAAGAGAACCCACATTTGAAAGGGAGACAACAGATGACCAAACTAGTGACTTGCTCAATTCATGTTTGAGGGATCTGTGAAGAACATGACAGCAGCTGCACTACTTGTATTTAGTATACCAGCAATTGAGGGTGGACAAGTTTACTACCACTTTAGTTTCAAATAATTGTGTTAATTACTTATTATAAAGCATTTGAACATTATTTTTGTATCACATGTTCATTATTAAGTTGATGTATAACTGTATAGTATCTTAATTATTTAAAATATAAGGTGACTAAAAATGGCAACCGTATTTTCAGTTTTGGCAACCAAAAGCTGATGCCTGGTTGCCAGCCTGGCAACCCTGGCAACCACTTTTAAAAGTTAGCGTTGAGCCCTGAATATACTCATCAGTTGTTTTTGTATTGTTATGTTAATCTCATCCTGGCTAATCCTATGTCAGAAAAAACTGAAATGATCAGAGGGGCAGAGTTTTTTACCATCATCATTAAGACAGGGACCAAAGTATGGGTATAGTTTCTCTTTGAAGCAGCAGCCAGTGAAGGAGTAGATCAGAGCTGCAGCATCAACATCATAAAAGGAGACCAGACCCTCCTCATAATCCACAAACACCCCCACCTTCTCAGGCTGAGACTTCGGAGAGAGACTGACATCAGGGTTGAGAGCTTCGTACTCATTTCCATTCCTCAACCATATCGTCCAGTAACCATCCTGAGGAGTCAGTGTGATCTTTCCCTTCCTGTTGATTGACTCTCTGGCCACTCCTAGAGTCCACTTAGTCTTCCCTTCAACCTGAACCTCATAATAAAATCTTCCTGAAGAGAAACTCTGCTTTGCTAAGACATTGGCACACCAATCAAATCTCTCTGGATTGTCTGGGAGATTCTTCCTCACATCACCATGTTTCACTTGTTTTACATCATCAGACAGGATGAGTTCAGGCTGTGCTGTATCAGGATCAAGAGTCACCCTCCACCTCAGACTGCTGGACCCTCTTCAGCTGGACCTCGAGCAGCTTCTTCATCTGTTTCCAGAGCGTCTCCTCCAGCTGAGTCACAGCTCTCACCACAGTCCCCTCATATGAAGGTGGACGGACCCTGACTTCTGTCCAGTTCTTGGTGGGTGGAGCAGCGTTCAGGGACGTGAAGCTTTGGAGGAGGTGGAGCTGGTCTTCAGAGCGTGAGAGCTGCTCCCACCTCAGAGCTTCTCTTCTTCAGCTCAGAGACTTCCTGTTCCAGCTCTTTGATGAAGCCTTCAGCCTGTTCCTCTGTCTCTCTCTGCTTCTCTTTGATGTGTCGATGAGCTCGGCCTGGCTTCTCTCAACAGACTCCTTCAGAGCGGTGAAGACCTGAACACCATCTGCTATCTCTCTGTCTGCTCCTTCCTTACGGCCCGTCCACACTACAGCGTCGACAGCGTCGGAAGCTTCGACAACTCCAATCTGCCCATTCACTTTCAATGGGGTGACGTCACGTTGCCTCGCTTTTTCGCCGAATTGAATTGTGGGTAGCAGAGCGGTCCGTCTCCGCCGTCTCCGGCGTCAGAAGTTGAACAATGTTCAACTTCTGACGCCGGAGACGCCGGAGTAGCCAGCGCCAGCCAATCAAATCCCGTTTCGCAAAATCTGACAGCTGAAGCCGTAGCCAATCAAACCGCGTCTAAGCTGGGAGAGATATTCCGCCGTTCATTTCTATATTTCAAAAAAAGTTGGAGGAGAAACTAACTATCGCCGTAGCAAATCACCCGGTTTTGTATGACCAGACCCTCTCACCTACCGGGATACAAACCGGAGGAACCAGGCATGGAGGGAGGTGGCAGAGACAGTGGGTGAAAACTGGTAGGTTTTCGCCTGTTTGGGGAGTTTATATATATATTGCTCCCATAAAATCCCCGGGGTTTTTTGCTTGTATGTCGGGGGGCGGGAGATTCATGTGATTGGTTGTTGGTCGTGTTGCTTGAATAAAATCCCCAAGCTCCAGACACCGCCCAGCTCAAGCTTTTTTTGAAGCTGTAGTGTGGACGCTCCGTTACTGAGCTCCACTGAGCGATTCATCTCCTGAATCTTCAGTCGTCTCTTCTGGATCATCTGCTGAATTTCAGCCTCTGTCTTCCCCAGCTCAGCCTTCTTTCCTTCATATCCTTCTTTCAGAGGAACAACATCATGTGTCTTGTGCTCTGAATAGGTGCAGTGGATGCAGACACACACCTGGTCGGTCTTACAGAACAGCTCCAGCTGTTTATCGTGTTTCACACACATCCTGCCTTCCAGGTTCTCCTCAGGGTCGATCAGCTGATGTTTCTTCAGGCCTGCTCTTGTCAGGTGAGGGTCCAGGTGAGTCTCACAGTAGGACTCCAGACACACCAGGCAGGACTTCAGGGCCTTCAGTCTGGTCCCAGTGCAGGCGTCACAGGGAACTTCTCCTGGTTTGACAACGTGTTGCTCTGAGCTGCTGCTGCTGGCTTTCTGTTGAGCTGACTGTCTGAACTGAGCAGCCATCTCAGAGATGAACGTGTTGACCAGCAGTTCAGGTCTTGTGTGGAATAACTGTTTACAGTTAGGACACCAATAGGGGACTTTAGTATCCCAGTGTTTGAGAGATGCAGGCTTTACAGAAGTTGTGTCCACATGGTGTGCTGACTGGATCAGTGAACACATCCAGACAGATGGAGCACAGAAACTGATGTTCAGTCAGCAGACAGCTGGCAGCAGACATGTCTCTCTGGGGACAAGAGTTTGAAAAAAACACAACTATAATCACATATTCTCTCTTTGCCAGTTCATAGAGTCTACTATGAACCCGAACATGTAAACTACCCCAACGTTTTATGTTAGAAACTGCATACGTAGACCAATGACAACCAAACACATTTAGGTTTCTTGTCTGTACGAATTACAATTCAAGTTCAAATGAAATCTGGAAAATCATAGCAGCATTCGGTTTAAACTCTAAGAAACACAATGGCTCTTCTCACTTCTCTTATTTTTCATTTCCTCGCACCGGAAGTTGATTTGTCTGCGCCATCTTGAGTAGCGTCCCAGTGGCCTTATTTTTGCTGGAGGAGCGAGGAGCGAGGAGCAATAATGGAGGAGCTATAACCGAGGAACCACCAGACCATCCTTCGATGAAATCCTCAGACACTCGCCCCGCCCCCTTATCGCTCACTGATTGGACGATGCAGTGCTATGCACTGATCTGATGCTTCTTGACATGAGAGCAGTTTTCCAGCGGAGTGAAGAAAATACATGAACCTCACGGGACTCACTCCTCAGTTTTATACCGTGTTTTCTTTCAATGAATGTTTCATTTAGTTACAAACATGTGATTTATCTGAACAACAACGTGGGCAAAAATCATTTTATTCATTTTTTGGAAACATTTGCATGATCGCCTTTTTCGTTTTACATTTTCATTTATTGTCATTTCCATTCAGTTAGTCATTAAGTGCTATTAAAATGTTAATTTGCTACATATCCAAACAATCAAAGTGTGCAATCCAATGAATGTTAATCTAACTGGGTTTTAATAGATAACATATCTCTCTTTCTTCTCTCAATTATTTAATTTATTTTGTGCCACTCTAATCAATATTAATCAAACTATTGTTCGTTTACATTTTAAGAATGGCGTTTATCTTTTTTGAGAATGAGTACTTATTTGATTTTATTTATTTGGGTCTACAACAGATGATACAAATGTTTGTATCTAAATGTGTTGGCGGGGGGTGATTGTGAAAATAACGGGGTACAGAGCTGCTAGGCTTGTTTGAGACAAGCAAGACCTGCGCAGACCTGCGCAGTTGAGACCAACGTCTTGCTAGTGCGTTGCATGATGGTTAGTCATTTTGTCCCGACTTGCTCTGGAGGCTCGCCACATGAGACTTTGAAATCTCGCGGGACAAAGACGCCCGCAGCCTTGAGAGCGAGGCGAGGCGAGTTGGCGCAGTTGCTCTCCACGAGCTGCGGAAGCGAAATGCTTGATGGGAAACGGCTCGCTGGTATCTCCAGCTGAGCGCTTATTGGTGGTGTTTACCACGTGCTGCTGATGAAACTCTCCCATTGGCTGGCAAAAGTTTGTTGTTGTTTTGTGTCAGTTTTACGTCGCCACATCCATTCCCATTTTTTCATCATTGTTCCACAATGTTTATCATCATGAAATTAATATCTATATATTTTATACTATACTGCTTACAGTTTAATACTTTATATATCTTAGCATATTCATACACACTGTTCATACTGCTCACAGGCTGATATCTAGTGTATTCATACACACTGTTTATTCATCATTCAATTCATTCTATATGTTATTCTGTAGAGTGTGTACATTACTTTCCACTTCACTGCTTGTTGCACCTGGTTAGAAGCTAAACTGCATTTCGTTGTCTCAGTACCTGTAATATGTGCAATAACAATAAAGTTTCTCTTTAAGTTAAACCAAATCATTAAAATAAAATCTATTGTAATGTAATGATTTGGTTTAACCTTATTTATTGAATACATCATTTAAAATGGCAAGATTAAATCAAATTACATCCATGTTGTACACATCATAAAGCTTAAAGTGGCAGCTAAAGAATTAACACAGCAGCAGGTCTGTTCAGTTCATGCTCATGAAGCTTCATGTGTGCGGATCTGAAGGGACTGATCATTTGTAGCCTGTCACCTATCAGTTTTGCAAACATTAAGAGGGAGGAGCATTTCTAATGATGGAACCCAGTCACTGGTGTGGTTCCTCATCATGACTGAATTAACAAACCTATATAAAGCAATGGAGATCACCTTTGTCTACAGTGGGTAAAATGGAATTTGTGGTGCTTACACTGCGTGATGGACAGGGATACATCACTGTAAGAGTCTCACAAGACATTTCCCAAAGACTACAAAATGGTGAGTAAACAACTAAATTGCATTCCAACAATCTGGATATGATTTTAAATGATGTAAATTATTTTTCAGATAACAGTTTAGCAGCTGCACTTATGCAGCAAGCAAGGGCTGCAACAAATGCACAAGGTAATCTATCATTTAAATCAAAAATGGTATTGTCTTTTAATGCAAATCAAACAAATGACATATTCATGTTTATTGTAAACAAATATTTAATTTTATCTCAATCACAGTCCCTTTAGATCATGTCATTCTCCATACAATACATGTGGGATTTCTATTGCATCCACTTATCTGCAACGAAAAACGCCAACGCAATTTCCGCCATTGCAAACCCAGCCAGTCAAGCCGACTCCGAGTCCGAGCTGTCCGACTTAAGACGAGCATTTTGACACCTCCCCCGGCTGCGATCGGCTACTCTCGTCTACTTTCGAGGCGAGCCGCAATGTGTCTCAAACAAGCCTGCTGTCAGACGATCAGCTGTGCGGCGTCATCACAAACGGACGTCGCTTCACGTGGCGCTCCGGAGGAAAGGACGTCCCATTGCTCTTAAAAACTCATTTCCCTGCTTCTCGCGGTTTCCTTGCGTCTCTCCATGCTTCCCTGGTGGGAGGGACTAACCGAAGTGAGAAGGACCCATAGTGTAAACTCCTGGGGCGTCGTCTGGACCTGAAAACATTCGGGGCTTAGCCCACAGTGGCGGCGGCCGCGGCGCTAGAGTGGAATGTTCTACTGCAACACACACACACACACACACACACACACACACACACACACACACACACACACACACCACACACACACACACACACACACACACACACACACACACACACACACACACACACACACACACACACACACACACACACACACACACGTACACCCGCGACTGTTACAATGAAGGCTCGATAATCAGTTTACGGCATATAGGCAGGGGTAGTGCTATTTTTTATGAGTGGGGGCGGACCTCACCTCCTCTAAGGGGGTCCGGGGCGAAGATTCTTTTTAAGTATTGAAGTTGAAAGCATCAATCTGGTGCACTTTGAGAGTAACATTAAGAGATCTATGGATACATCTCTCAACGCCCAGATGAAACACAACTGTAAACAGATTTTCTTTTTCTTTATGGATATTTTATAAATCACTGCAGTTTTAAACTGCGGTCAAGCCAGCCTCCACTTGGGAAAAACACAGTCAAGCCAGCACGCACGTGATATTGGGGTGCGCGAATATTAGAAGCATTACGGTAAAATCCCAGCGCTTACTCGGTCAATAACAAAAGCACCTATAAAAACAAACCAAACATATTAAATTAAGAAATATGTACTATATAATGTGATCAATAATTATTTAAAACAAACTACGTATAACTACCATGAGTAAATGTAAAATGTAAGGAGTTTCAAAATAAAAGTCCTTTGAAATCTCATTGAAATCCCATATATGAGCTATCAGCCCTGTGTTTAGATAAGAATAAAACGAAATCAGGACATTCTGATGTGGAGTTTCAAAATAAAAGACCTTTGAAATCCCATATATGTCAAACTCCACATCAGAATGTCCTGATTTTTTCTGGGTGAGTAGATGGGGTGTCCTTCTACCACCCTGCAGTGAGATGAGTCTTGGATCAGGGAGAGATTTCGTTTTATTCTTATCTAAACACAGGGCTGATAGCTCATATGAGATTTCAATATGAGATTTCAAAGGACTTTTATTTTGAAACTCCTTACATTTTACATTTACTCGTGGTAGTTATACGTAGTTTGTTTTAAATAATTATTGATCACATTATATAGTACATATTCTTAATTTAATATGTTTGGTTTGTTTTTATAGGTGCTTTTGTTATTGACCGAGTAAACGCTGGGATTTTACCGTAATGCTTCTAATATTCGCGCACCCCAATATCACGTGCGGGCTGGCTTGAACTGTGTTTTCCCAAGTGGAGGCTGGCTTGACCGCAGTCCTTTTAAACTCTATTCTTGTTTTACTGCCATATAGACTATATTGATCATATGAAGGTGTGCCATGGAAATAATCTTTTGAATAATTTGTGACCAAACCGTTTGAGACCCACTGAGATAACGGCGCGTTCACACCAGCCTTTTACGGCCCGTCTACACTACAAGCGTCGAAAGCTCCAAGCAGCTCCAAGCTGCCCATTCACTTCAATGGGGGTGACGTCACGTAGCCGCGCTTTTTCGCCGAACTGAATTGTGGGTAGCCGAGCGAGGCGTCTCAGGCGACCCAGGCGACCAGAAGTTGAACATTGTTCAACTTCTGGTCGCACTGGACGCCGGAGTAGCCAGCGCCAGCCAATCAAATCCCGTTTCCCCAAATCTGACAGCTGAAGCCGTAGCCAATCAAACCGCGTCTAAACTGGGAGAGATATCCCGCCGTTCATTTCTATATTTTCAAAAAAAGTCAGAGGAGAAACTAACTATCGCCGCCTAGCGAATCACCCGGTTTTGTATGACCAGACCCTCTTCACCTCCCGGGATACAAACCGGAGGAACCAGGCCATGGAGGGAGGTGGGCAGAGACAGTGGGGGAAACTGGTAGGTTTTCGCCTGTTTGGGGAGTGTATATATATATTGCTCCCATAAAACCCCCGGGTTTTTTTGCTCTGTATGTCGGGGGCGGGAGATTCATGTGATTGGTTGTTGGCCGTGTTGCTTGAATAAAATCCCCAAGCTCCCAGAGACGCCCAGCTCCAAGCTATTTTTGGAGCTGTAGTGTGGACGCTCCGTTATAGTCCGGTTTAATCTAACCCTGGTGCGTTTAGCCGCTTGGTGCGGTTAATTTTGGGTCGGTTGTGAACGCAGTCCGAGACCTCTGATGTGAACCTAAACAACCGGACTCTTGGTCCGCTAAAATAAGTGGTCTCGGAAACGCTTGCTTGCAAACTAAAAAAACAGTAAACGTTATCAGCTTCAAAAGGGCAGACAGCAGTTACTACAGAAACAGGTTCAAAGCTCAAGGCTACTTACTTACCACAGTGTGTACACATTAATATAAGATGAAATATGTAATTGTCATGCCTTTTTATAAGCAAAACGTGTAACATAACACCGGATCCCTTGCTTTGAACAGTCCAGAACAAATCTAATATTTAAATTCTACTTTGTTTAATAGAGTCATTTATAAAGATGTTTCCAAATACAGGAAATATGAAAATAAGTATAACTAATGCTAGCTTTGGCTATGTGACTACCCGATTTGCATTGCGCACGAGCGAGATGGTCCGCCATATTGGACAGCTACATACGGAAACCCAAATAGGACATTTGTTTCGCAAAGCATACAAAAAACCCCACAAAAAAACTCAACATTCATCTGAACGAGAGATATGAGTTAATGTTATTACAATGTGACTTCACTATTATTTAACTACTTTTATTGGGTTAAGTACAATCTCAGAATAAGTGAGGAATGGATTTAACTTCTGTTAGACAGCTATCATACTGAAGAAATATTAACTGTGAATGTATGCAAAAATGTATGGCATTAATAATTCATATCTAATTACATTAACTGTGAATGTCTTTCATTTTATTTCAAATAAAATAAAATATTGTTGTATAGATATTTGAGACGTTTATGACTCGCACATGCGCAATGCAAATCGGGAAGACATCTAGACGTCTAAAGTCCTATTAGGGTTGCCGTATGCAGCTGTGCAATATGGCGGACCATCTCACGCTTGTGCAATGCAAATCGGGAAGACGTCTAGACGTCTAAAGTCCTATTAGGGTTGCCGTATGCAGCTGTGCAATATGGCGGACCATCTCACGCTTGTGCAATGCAAATCGGGCAGAGATGCAAATCGGGTAGTCACAGGCTGTATGCTCTCTAACCTACTTATTTATAGAGCCCTGATCAGAAGACCTTTTGACAAACTGTAAGAAATGCCGTCAAAACTGAATACGTGACGTGGATCATAGATACTATCTTCCATTTATTTTCACACAATACGTCTCCTTACAGTATCAACACTAATTCGGCCTGACTTTTATATTTGATCCAATTGGTAGTGTAGGAGCCAATTAACACTGTGGGTATAAAGGTAGGTTCTGCCGGAAGGCCATACAGTTTTTGACCACACACGGAGAACACCCAACACACGGACGACCAGATGATGGGGTCGTTACTAAAAATAAGTAATATATTACATATTACTTAAAAAAAGTAATATATTACACTACTTCGTTACTATCTACATAAAGTAATTCGTTACTTTACTCGTTACTTTACTCGTTACTTTACCTCGTTACTTTACTCGTTACTTTACTCGCAGGGCCGGCCCGCCCCTCCCTACAGGCAGATCACGCAGACTGCTAAAGTTTCAAATGTTCTCTTTAGTTCAGTTTCCATTGTCGCATAAGACTGATCCAGATCCTGAATGTTTTCCTATCTGACCATGGCTGTCCTCTGTCTCCTGCTATCTGACCGTGGCTGTCCTCTGTCTCTTGACTATCTGTATATTTTTGCGCAGTCTATCTCTGCTCACCGACTGTTGGCGTCAGCGTGTTCTCCTGCGTGTTGGCCATGTGTTGCACTGGAGCCAGACTTCAGCCGAGCACGTACGAAACTGCGCATGCGTGAGTGGCAATAACTCTCCTTAACCAGCAGGCAGCGGTAGTGTGTATTCGTCATTCAAAACAAGCAACAACCGGAAAACAGAGAAGAAGAACTACGTGTGTGTGTGTGTGTGTGTGTGTGTGTGTGTGCTGTGTTGGCGTGTGTGCGTGTGTGTGTGTGTGTGTGTGTGTGTGTGTGTGTGTGTGTGTGTGTGTGTGTGTGTGTGTGTGTGTGTGTGTGTGTGTGTGATATAAATAAACAACAGCTATGTGCGTTAGCTTCACCTAGCATGTGTTCTTTGCAGGTGTTTGTTGAGGTTTGATTATGAATGATTTTAGAAAAGTAACGAAGTAACGCGGTGTCGGGGCAATGTTAGTAACTGTAGTGTGATTACTGGATTATAAAAGTAGCGCGTTACACTACTCCGTTACCGACAAAGTAATATTATTACAGTAACCGCGTTACAAAGTAACGCGTTACACCCAACTCTGCGGACCGACACACGGAAAACACACACGGAGCACACACACAAACACGGGATTACAAACAAACAGAAAAAGGTAATGCTAGCTTTGGCTGTATGCTCTCTAACCTAATTTAACCAGAGTTTACATTGCAGTTGTTTTGTGGCTGTTTGCTAAAGTAAATGTTGAGGTTTTTATCTTAACTGAACATTTATATTGTGTAATATTCTTTATATGGTCAAATGGATGTAATACAGTCAGATTCTGATTTTTAATCCAACTTTGACTAAATGTTAGTCAGTGATGTGTCCTGTAGTGAACTCACCAGTGTTTGCAGAGTCCTGCTGTGTTGCTGAGAAGAAGCTGCTGGATTCAGTTGAGTGTTTTTGCAGGAGAAACAGAGACTGCTGTCGCTCTGACAAACAACAGCTTTGATTTCTGGGAAATATAAACTCTTCTCTTACCGTGTGGTTCCACCTCCCAGTGGCAGTTTGCAAGAGGGAGTGGAGGAAGAACTGTTGAGGCTTGTTATATAACTTTGTGACGATTGCATTGTTACAGCTGATCCAAGAGGCTTTTCAAATAGTGTATTGAGGATAAGTAGGAAAACACAAACACACACAATATCAGAGTTCCAGGAGATTAGAAAGAAACGGTTGTTCTGACCCTGAACTTTAAAGAGGAATCAGGTTGTTTATCAGTATCTCTACTTCAACGAGTTCTCTCCTTTTATTGCGTCCAGTTAAGCTCTTTTCTTGCCCAAATGTATTCCTTATTTTTTTTTAAAAGGTTTGATTGTCTAAACTTTGATTACATTATAATTTAATACTTATTATTATTATAAATCTACAATGTCATTTTCACTTATTTTTTTGGCCCCAAATTTCTGCTTCATGCTGACAAATGTTTCTAAAACCATTTGTGGGTCATCACGACAGAAGTTCAGTTTGTTCTGTTATGATGTTTTACAGACTTCAGTCATCAGCAGGAGAGAGTTTTATTATCACTGACGTTAACAACCACCATAACCAGTAAATAATCAACATGGAGGGAAAAGCTACATATTAACGCACAGACTTTCATTTTTTTTTTAAAACATAACTTTTTCCAGGTCCAAATCAGGCCCTCAGTGGATTAATTTCGGCCCGCAGGATAATGTCTAATTGCTATTAGATCTGGCCCGCCGGTATATTGCACGCACACCTTCACTCCATCCGAGGATCTCCTCAGCTCAGAGGCCTGAGCCCAAACATTGATGACCTTGCACCCAAGATGAGACGCCAAGTGTCTGAGCTAGCATCACAGAGCAGCACACTGAGTTCAATGGATGTTCCTTCTGCACTTTCTCTTCTGAGACAGCAGGGCATGTTTGGTTTCTCTTTGAGGGAATAGTTTTTCTGAAGCTGTTGTTGGCCGTGTGAGAAAATGTAATCATATTGACTCAGGAAAAGCTGCAGATAGAGCCATAAGAAATTAATGCAACTGATTATTTAATGTTTAATGTTGTTTTTATAGGCAATAATTTAAGCTTTGTTAGTTCCAGGTTTCATATGTGCAATGAGTTCATTTCAATAAGTTTTGCAATAAAGATTGAACCAGTCCGGCCATCGACTTGTACCCATTTTTTATTTTTGGCCCACTGCTTGTATTTGAGTTTGATACCCCGGCTATAAAGGAATCAAATCATCATTAATATATTCAATTATCAATATCAAAAAAAAAAGAGACAGAAAATTCTTGATTATTAATAATAATAATAGAAATGGTTAATTTGTGGGTTTAATTATTCCCTTAACAAACAAGTCAAGTTATTCAAATAAAGGTCAGATTTTACTGAGAATAAATTAATTAATACACATTTATTGAACTTAATTTTGTCCATTTTGTATTTTCACTACATTGATCGCAGTAGAACAATTAACATTCAATATTTATAATTATTATTGTGTTTATTCACTTTCATTTATACAGATAAACTAAAAATGTTGTGTGTTACAAACAAAAGAGCAAACAGGGCAATACAATTATGTATAATTGACAGAGGATTTTAACACAAACAATAACACATACAAACAAAAAAGCTAAATAATCAATATATAAAGATTGATTGATGTCCAAAATCAGGAGCCAGGAACAATTCATGAAATTATAAATATGACTTCCTCTAGTTTAAAGTGCTTAACCATAAAATATGTTTTTTTTCCAGTTTAGAAGAATCTACTCACTTGATTTAATCTAAATATTTCCACACGCCACAGGAACAATGTTATGATTTAACAGGGCCCTAAAATGCACATTTTCAGGTTCATTCAGCATGTAGTGTCTCTACTTTAAAGAGTCCTCTCCTGCTGATGTTCAGGTGTATATCAGTATGTAGTGTCTCTACTTAAAGAGTCCTCTCCTGCTGATGTTCAGGTGCATATCAGTATGTAGTGTCTCTACTTTAAAGAGTCCTCTCCTGCTGATGTTCAGGTGTATATCAGTATGTAGTGTCTCTACTTTAAAGAGTCCTCTCCTGCTGATGCTCAGGTGTATATCAGTATGTAGTTGTTCTCTACTTTAAAGAGTCTCTCCTGCTGATGTTCAGGTGTTATATCAGTATGTAGTGTCTCTACATGTCTCCATGCTTTAATGTTCAAAAAGCTCTGTATTTTCCTCATACTACCTGTGCTGCAGCACCTCTTTTCACCCTCTGTCTAAAACCTGTATAACAAACTACAGGAAAGCCCAAAAAAGCAGAATAATGCCTCTTTAATCAGGTTACACTACATTAATTATGACTCGTGACGTATTTACAAAAAGTGTTTACATTTGCCTTAAATCTTTTCAATATTCAGATCGATCCAATAGTTAGGAGTTTCTGTAATTGTAAGTGCTCAACCATAAATACAAGTTGTTTTTGTGTGTTTTTTTTAATTTAGAAGAACTACTACTGGAAATTATCTCAATGCTTTTAAATCTGGAAATAATATTGTTAATAAGCTTAAACTTATTTAATTATGACACGTTCAATATTTACAAAAAGCTATAAAACTAACATTTTACCTCAAATCTAAACCTCTCAGGTCTTATGAATTTAACTCGGATTCATTTCCTTATTTCTTTTTTAACCCAATAGTTTTGTTTGAGTCCTGCTTCTGTGTCACTGTTACTAGGTAATGGATTGATAAGATAACACGACTGCTGATAAACCCTAATTAAATGTATCATGGGTGTTTCCTGCTGCGTGGTTTGCTCTCACAGATCAGCGGTCAGCTCTTCGTCATCCTCCTCTGAATCTTCTCCTGGACCCTCCATCTTCACCCCGAGCCCACTGTCCAGATCTGTATCGTTGAACATCACTCTGGGGGTTTTCATTTTTCTTCCTCCTCCTGCTCTTCCTCCTCGCTGTCGTCCTCTCTGCTGTCGGGGATGATGACCACCTCCTCTTTGGCGTCGGGGTCGATGTCCTCCTTGAACCACACGGATTTGTACCCTTCGTCCAGACGCCTCTTTTGTCAGGATGGGTTTCACCTCCTTCTCGTTGTCCGTTTTGTCCGATCCCGCCTCACTAGTGTCGTCTCGCAGGACGTTAAGCGCCACCGAAGGCTTCAAGACTTCCTCATATTGTGGAGATCCTCTAGCCGCCAATCCACCTCCACCTCCAGTGCTGCCTCCATCTTCATCTTCGTCTTTCTGGAAGGCCTCGTTGGTGTACTGGATGCCCTCCTTCTGACCCTTTTGCCCCAGCTATGGAGGGACGAAGTAACGGGTAAAAATCAAGATTAAAGGTCCCCTATTATACTGTTTTTCATCAATATATTACAGCTCTCAGATATATCCAGAACATGTCTCTGATTGGCTGAAACACCAAACAGATCATTGCAGCATTACCCATAATCCCCTCTGTTTCAGCCCTGTTTCCAAAGTGCTGATTCTCTGTCTGTTACTTTAGATGAAAATAAGGAGCCCCCCCCACGCCCCTCTGAGAGAGATTTGGTTACAAAGAACTCAATGGTGCTCTAGAGGAGATTCAGGTGATAAGGGGGGGGGGGGGGGGGGGGGGGGGGTTACCTTGGTTGCTGATTGGCTAATGGGTACACAAGACAAAACATCGTTATGACATCTGTGACGACCCTGCTTTACTATCTCCTGTTGTGTGTGTATGGGCGTTTAATGTTCTCCCTTTGTCTGTGTCAGCGTTGATTGAGGCTGCCGGTACCGGAGGAGTAAAAGGCCTGAGCCTGGGTGTTTCTCAATCGCGAGTAAAGCTGCTGCAGAGCCACTATTTCAACGATGCTACGTCATCGAGTGCCACCGAAGGACTGTTCCAATGTCCAGCATACTTGGAATTCTACCGAGCCCGGTGTCAGTACCAGATGTGTTCGGGCTACCAGATATGTTCGGGTGTATTTCCGTCGCACCCTTCATCCGTCATATCCGTCTACTCACCTCCCTCTGCTCTCAGCGCTCTGCTGCCACACACCGGCCGTCTGCGGAACTGCAGCCGGAGGAACTCGGGACAGCTTGTTATGTGTGGGGTGCTATGGTGGGGTCCCATGTACTTGTGCACATAAATAATGTTTCTAATTATTTACAATTAAAACATATATATATTCTGCGTTACTTTAGCCAACACTTTTATAAAGCCACTAGATTAGATAATTACGAAATGTGTAGATAGAATACATATCTTTCAGGTTGTTATTTTGTCATTATGTTTCATGTTTTATTTACCTTTTAGTCTTTTTATATAGTATCTGAACTTTGGAGAGGAGTTGGGAGACACACGACACATCAAATCACATCTACAGATCAAGACAAAGCGAATGGAAGTACTCCCATACTCCTAGCGTGAAAATGTTTGTGAAAACGTGTGCAAAGTCTCCGAAAATCCTAAAAATAAGCTCATATTTGAATTCCCCATAAAAAAAACAAATCATTCAGTAAAAACAAGGCCCCACTGATCATCTACTCTCTGATACGATTCCAGGGATGTCTGGCTTGAGTTTCTACCACCAGGGAAAGTGGACAAAAGTGCCCGAGATCAGCCTCTTAATTTACCCAGGGCCTAGTGATTGGCTTTGGGCATGAACATTCAGTAGTATTTTATCTGAACTTTGGAGAGGAGTTGGGGGACACACGCCACATCAAAATGTTTGTGAAAAACGTGTGCAAAGTCTCTGAAAACGGAGCAGTGGCTTTGATGCTAGCTTTGCGGCTAGCGGTTAGTTGTTGTTGTTTGAAGTTGTTGCTATGGAAACAACATGAGGGAGAAAAAGTATAATCTTCTACATATAATAACGGACAAAGTAAAGAATGAAGTGTCGGCTATGTTTAAATGTTCGGAATTTGACCATCATGGCCCTCTTGAGTTGCGTAAAATATGACGGATATGACGGATGACGGTTGCGACGGAAATACACCCGAACACATCTGGTACCCCGAACACATCTGGTACCTACACCTACAGGAGAAATGTTTGAGGCTGCACATGAGTAGACTCGCGGTCTTAAAATCCCCACAATGCTTTGCTCACGGACCAATTTCCCCAAATCTGTAGCGGAAAATGTAAGGCGGGCCTCTGATATGACGCACACCTGCAAGCCTGTTCCACTTTTTGTTTTCCGAATGCAATTCTGAAGCAAGATGCTCGGCAGACATGTGCTACCAAGCAAGCGTACTCGCGATTGAGAAAACACCCCCAGAGGTCTCGATGGCTCTCTCCACTGAGGATCTGTTTTGGAGAGCAGCTACTTCGTTTATGCTTTTGCTTTACCTTTATATTAGTTTTGCCACACCCACACCATGTTCACACTCCCACATATACACCCACTGACCTACTGATTAACACATCATTTTGTGTTAACGTTGGGTTATTGTAATAAAATATTTTCTTATATCTTGTCCTTTCCACGCTTTTGTTATGGCCGAGAGCCATGACAAATCATAAAGTGGCCAAAATCTGATCAGCTCATTTTCAGACAGCTTTTTATAGAAATGGATCAAAAAGAGAGAGAATCTATGTTCCTGAAACTTTCAGAGTCTCTTTCCACAGAGGGGACACATGTTGAGGTAGAAGAGACATGGAGAAGAGGGGACACATGTTGATGTAGAAGAGCCATGAAGAAGAGGGGGACACATGTTGATGTAGAAGAGACATGAAGAAGAGGGGACACATGTTGATGTAGAAGAGACATGAAGAAGAGGGGACACATGTTGATGTAGAAGAGACATGGAGAAGAGGGGATACATGTTGATGGAGAAGAGACATGGAGAAGCGGGGACACATGTTAATGTAGAAGGAGACATGAAGAAGAGGATTTTGCATAGTAGTTGACCTTTAAGTTCCATTGTGAGGTACTTGTACTTGTATTTAAGTACAAGTACTTGAGTAAAAGTACACCACTGCCTTTAAACTCACGGAGCTTTGGAAGAGGCTGGCTTCGGCGATCTTCTCCAGTCGGCCTTCCCCCCTCCGAATGCGTACAGCCAGAACCACGATGACCACGAGGCAGGCGAACAGCAGGATGCCGAGCGAGGCACCGAGCGCCGCCATGTCCACCGCGCCGAACCCCCCCCCCGGCACGATGACTGCAGGGTCTAAGGTAAATGAATACAGGGGGTCAATATCAATACACACTGTGAGTTTAGATAAACACAAAGCAGTGAGGAGAGTTCAGCAGTGCCACAACTGAAGTGTGCGTGCGTGCGTGCGTGCGTGTATTCAAGGTAGTGCTCTCCGATTGGTTGATTGCATTTTTACTGCAATTTATTTGGGATTATTCCTGGCTTTTTTTACGACATATCACTTTTTCATGACTTTATTTGACTTTTTTGTTGTGTTTTTTAAGTTATTTTATATCCTGACAAGTATTTTTGGCAAACTATATCGTTAATAGTGACAACATAGTATTTAATGACTTTGTATGACAATTTTTGTTTCATGACACAATATAATGTGTTATACTACAGTATGGCATTTGTTTTAATGTGCTTTATTGTAATTTTGTTATGGCATACTATATATGACTTTTGATATGACATACAATAACATGACATTGGCATTTTATATGACATATTGTTAGGACTTTTTATGACATCATTTTGACTTTCTTATGGTATTTTATATATAGACATGTTTTATAGCATTTTATATAATCATTATTTTATGACATAATACTGTACATATCCCTTTGGCATACTATCTAATTACTTTTGTATTGACCTACAATACTAGTGTGGAGCCACTAGCCAATAGATGGGCAAAGTAGTGATGTCACTATGTTTCAGGAAGTAAACACTCCAATGAAGACGTTTCAGGCTAGCGTGTAGACTTCCTGAATTTTCTTAAATAACCTTGCATTTTCTTTATTTTTATCCTCGCTGCTCACGTGGTAAAACGTCTTTGTTCCAGTTTTTGCAAGTTTAAAAGAAAAATGCTGTGTAAACTGAAAAGCCGCTAACCAATAGGAGCGCGAGTATGTTATCGAGGTTTTAGCATAAATGGACTAGGGAGGCTACGACTTGATTTCAGTCACACAGCAGCGTTAGTGAGGCAGAGTTTGCAAATATTTCACTGTGAATAGACGGCCAGATCGAGGAGTGTCATCTTAACTAAAACGTGGCCTGAAGCAGAATTCGAGAATTTGTTAAAATGTGTTTCCTGAGGGGATCAGAGGAGGAAGGGTTTATCCCAGGGGTGTCCAAACCTTTTTCACCGAGGGCCACATACAGAGAAATATACGAAGGGCTGGGCCGCTCACTAGAGCGTACATCGCCTCATAAGTTCAGTTATAAGTTAGCAAATCAATCAAATGTAGGTAAATGATGTTTGAGAGTGTTGGCAGCTCATCCCTTAAAGCAGAAACCTCAGAGTGATTATAATAAGGAGAAATAGGAAGGGTGTATTTCAAGCTTGTTATGTAAATAAGTTATTGGGCTTTTTTCTTATCAACTAAGATATGTTAGAAAATGTTTCCAACTTGAATTGACTGAATTTATTTGAAAAGTGGTCTTGTCAGCACATGAATACTACTGTGTAATATATTTTTAAATGTATAGTTAAGAAGTACAATGTAAGAAAAGCACAAGTTTCATTTGTGGGCCGTATGTCATTATGCTTTTTGAATTTGCTGAGGGCCGATTCAAAATGGTCCGCGGGCCGCATTTGGCCCCCGGGCCGTAGTTTGGACCCCCCTGCTTTATCCTTGTTTTTTGCAGGGATTGTTTTTCTAGAAATCAAGACAGCCTCTTTGGAGGAGAGTTGTTACATAGTGATGTTCTGGAAGTCATCAAAGTGTCTCCACCTGTCGGGGGGTGAGCGGTGCTTTCTGTGGTCGGGTTCGGGGTGGAGGTAGTTTCTTCAGTGGTCTCCTGTAGGGCCGTGGTCAGCCTGTCTGTGGTGCTGTCAGGCAGACTGGTGGTGGTGAGACCTGCAGGAGAGCACACGATGAGGCTTAGTAGCCGCTTTCAAACCAAGTACTTAGCCGGCACTTGTTCTCACCGAACTCGGCTGAAAAGGTTTGCGCGAACTAGGGACTAGTTCCAGATCCTTTTTGGTGTGAAACCAAATCGTTTTTATCTTTCTCTGTATTTGGATATTTTTAATGTAATACTTATTTATTTTACCTCTTTTGTATTGTACATTTTTAATTTGTATATGTATTATTATTTAGTTGTCCAATGTCATGTTTAACTTTCTTTCATTTTAACTTTATATTTGGATTTTTTAAATATGTCTTGTTTTAATGTGTTTCAAAAATAATCTTAATCTGTATATTTCAAAAACATTATAATTATTATTTATTTAACTTATTGTTTATTGGCCAATGCTATACTTAATTCATGTATCTTTATTTGTACTTTAAATTGTATTATATGTATTATTTAGTTGTACTTAAAGGTCCCATGTCATGGCCATTTATACTGATCATAATTCCATTGTCTACTAGAATAGATTTAAATTGTGCAATTTTCCAAACTCACATTGGTTTCTCAAACAGCATCTCTGTATAGCATGAGTATTCACTCTCTGTCCTACATTCCTCGTTGGAGCTCCTGCCCCCCCCCCCCCCCCTCCCTGTGAGCCCACTGTGTTACAATGGCGTTTGTTAGCAACCAGAAAATGACACCAGTAATGACAATCAGATGAGAAGGCTGCGTGGGGTCTGGGTTAGGGTTAGGGTCAGGGTTAGCGGACAGTGTGAGCTGTGTGAAGGAAATATTTTAATGTGATTTGTGCATAGGAGACTTTTAGTGTTTTCTCTCTTTGTCTGCTGTTTGTAATTTGAACAGGGCAAAGGTCAAGAGGCCCTGCTTTTCCTGTGGGGGAAGTGTGGACCATGCACGATGGCTTTAACAGACCGGTTCTTTGTCTTCAACATGTCTGGTATCGATTAGGGAAAAGCGCGCGAATATAGGCCACTCCTTTATTCATGTATAGATCTGCGCTATGTTTCTTTGTCTCCTCAGTGTTGGCTTGGTCTTTCCATGATGAAAGTTGTGTGAAATATCTTGTAAACGCTCCGGCCGTATAAACTTCAGTGGATGATTAAGCGGATTCCAGTTTCCATTCTTTCATCACATTGCTGATCAGAAGTTTTCTTCACAAGCTGGATTACTGGTGTCATTTCCTGGTTTCTGATATTGACGCCAAGGGATCCTGGTGTGTGAGGAGCTTCACGGATTGGTCCATTGGGTCGTCGTTACGTCACTTGGTTCCCGGAAGAAAAATATGGAAAAAGAGAAATGTCCAACGATGCGTTCTGGGGCAGCATAGACGGGTCTTGTCTGTGTTAGAGTTTTACTCGCTACAGGGTGTACTTTGAGGGTTTGTGACTCTGCAGACCGTTTACATGCATACAAAGCTACATAGCACACAAGGGGATGGGTAATAACCTTTAAACATTCTCCAATGTCATTCTTAACTTTGCATTTGTATTATTTATTTATTCGACCCTATTTTATTGTCAATTTCAATGTTTTTTTGAGACATCAGAGCAGACCAACCACAGGATTGTGTCACGCTGAATGTGTGTAAGATAACGGGCAAAGCTGCTTTTTGCTGTGTGAGCGTGTGTTGCAAAATGACAACAAATGATCCTTTAAATCCGCTCTAACATTTCCTGATTTCTTAGAAAGATTCTTGGCAATGTTTTGGGTGGAAACGAAACAATCTGGGACCTAAAGAAATTGTTATAATGAATCAAAAGGAACTTTAAATCATGAAGAATAAGCAGCTTCTTCGACTTCACATAATAATCATAGATGATGGATTCAAAAAGAAAAGGACAGAGGCGCTGGGTAACATTACATGGACGGTATTGAAAATAAAAATATAAAAAAGAAAAAGCACTAAAATCAAATACTCATACAAAATATAAAACGCAGTAAAGACAAGTGTACGTACGGTCCAATGTTAGTTGTTATTCATTAGGAGTCAATGGGTTACAATTCTTGAGAGGTTTGGAAACAAATCAAGCCTTTTCAATTAAACAAAATTATAATTAAAAAGTTGGAACAAATGCAAAAAAACGTCTGTTATTCCATGTATTTTCTTGTGAAGCATAATGGACAAAGCAAGGAGCATTTCCTTCTGTGTTTTGCAAAAGGACAATAAATAGTCCATTACAAAATGCAGTACATGATTCATAAAAAGGCTCCTGGTCTAAACTAGCCTATTGGGGACTATGCATAGATCAACACTCAAATTAAAGGATCCTCTTATCTACAGGGGTTAGCAGCTCATTTGCATATTCCAATGTGCATGTCGAAGTTAATTTGGTACATTGGAGGATAACGGAGAGGTTCTCTTACCTGACGTCACCTGCACTATGAGCTGAGCGGTGGCCCACTCCTTGTTAGTCGAGTCCACCGCCACAACCTAGGACAACAACGTTTAGGTGTTCAATAAATAACATCACAACTATCAAACAGCTGTTATATGTTTGTGCTAGATGTGTGAACTCACCTGCAGAACCGACGTGCTGTCTGGGCGATCCTTCGTCATGAATAAATATCCGTCGATGATGGAGAAATCACTGCTGCCTTTAACGCTGTAGGTGATGTGGGGGTTTATACCCTGGTGAAACACAGATTTAAAGGTGAGAAGAGCACGGCAAGTTCTCAGACAACTCAAAAAATACTTTGTATATCAAGTAAAACTTAAAGCTGGTACAATGAATGTTCTCTTGTTGAGGTTTCCTTTTCCTGTAGTGTGATATATATATATATATATATATATACATATGCATGCAAATGGTCTCCAGAGGCTAAAATCATTGTTTTCCCTCCAGAGAGAGTTTCTTAAAGTCAGAGTATATTATGTAGTTAAAAAATATTAAAGAATCATAGTATGAAAATAAAGTCCACGAAAAAATAATCTAGTTATAGGACACCATAAATATATATATATAAAAAAACAGAACAGTAAATCATACATTACTGTATATGTTAGGAAATTATATAATTTTTAAAAAGGCACAGTAAAGTGTGTCATCATTGTGTTTGGAAAACATACTGTTTTAGTTAGTCATAAAAAATATTTAAAAAATGTATAGTGAAGTATATAATTAAAAGGTTATTTTAAAAGTCGTAGTTTAGTTTTTTATTTATGTATATATTTGTTCTAAAAGTCATTGTGTAGTATGTCACAAAAAAAGCTCATAGTGTCATTAAGAAACAGTATGTCATAAAAGACTAGTTCATTGAAGCCAAGGCAGCATCCAGCCTTTACAGTCTTTATGTAACCCGGTTTGTCCCGTTGAGACCTTTTCTTGATAAATAACTAAAGGGTAGTCAGTGTGTTACCCCGGTGGCGGTGTAGTCCTGGTCCGTGGCGAGGATTCTCAGCAGTTGGTCCTTGTTCTCCTCGTCTATCGCCATTGAGCCCACCGCGGACACGATGCCTCGGTACTGAGTCCTCTGGAGCTGAGGGGGGTGGAGGCTCTTCACCTGGACTCTGATGCTGAGGGAGGTGGAGGAGGACTGGAACAGGTTGGTGCTCTGAGCGGCCTGCAGGAGACACAAGGGCTGTCACCAGGAACACAACTCTACTCACTCAAAACCTTTTTGTCTCTGGGTCGTGCATTTGAGTCCTCCAAGCTATTGAGTCAAGGTTCCTAACAGAACGAACCGACCAATATGGACTCAGCCGACCCCAAGACGCTCCAGACTGCCCTGTCTGCACAGGGAAACATCATCTATCAGCACCAGGAGCAGCTAAAAACCATTAGCCATGGAGTGAAGGACCTTTCAGATCGCCAGGAGGATTTCCAAACCTCTGTCACGTCGCAGGTGAACCAGCTGGCAGAACAGCTCCACAGAGTCCTCACTCATCTAGAGGCAACTGCTACAGCTCCGATTTCTGCTACGCCACCTGATGCTAATCCTGCTGCTAATCAGGCCGAGGTCAGTTTCTCTCCGGTCCCACTGCGGTTGGCATCGCCAGAGAAATATTCAGGTGAATCTGGCAACTGCAGAACCTTCCTAGTCCAGTGTGACCTGCACTACAAACTTAACCCAGCAGCGTTTGTGTCAGATGAGGCTAAAGTAGCATTTATGGTCTCCCATTTAACTGGCAGAGCTGCCGCATGGGCCACTGCGGAGTGGTCAAGAGACTCCAGTATATGTGGATCTTTCACAGAATTCAAAGACACTATGAGCAGGATTTTTGATCTTACTTCACCTGCTGCTGAGGCCACCCGTGTACTCATGCAGCTCAAACAGCACCCACGGCCAGTGTTAGATTATGCCATAGAGTTCCGTACCATAGCCATAGACAGTGGCTGGAACACCCCAGCATTAATAGACGCCTTCCGGAATGGACTATCTGAAACCATCAAAGACCACCTGGCTCCACTAGAACTACCACAAGACCTGGAATCGCTGATTTCCATGTCTATCCGAGTTGATAACCGCCTCAGAGAAAGAGAGAGAGAACGGCGCCGAACTGCAACAAGACATCCAAGCCACCTAGGGGGCGCTTATACTCCATCTCGGGACCGGAGCGTGCGGCCATGGACGATTACATCTCCTCCTCGTTGAAAACGGGGATAATCGGTCCCTCTTCGTCACCTGCTGGTGCAGGATTCTTCTTTGTGAGTAAGAAGGATGGGTCGCTCAGGCCATGCATTGACTACAGCCCATTGAACAAAATAACTGTTAAGAACCGCCACCCACTCCCGCTGATGTCTTCAGCATTTGAACTGCTTCAAACAGCTAAAGTTTTTACCAAACTCGATCTTAGGAATGCTTACCACCTCGTCAGGATTAGAGAGGGAGACGAGTGGAAAACGGGGTTCAACACCCCAAGCGGACATTATGAATATCGGGTCATGCCTTTTGGACTATGTAATGCTCCTGCTGTATTTCAGGCCATGGTAAATGACATTTTGAGAGAGTATTTGAATGTTTCTGTTTTCGTGTATCTGGATGATATTTTGATTTTCTCCCCAGATAGTCAGTCTCATGTCATGCATGTCCGCCAAGTTCTCCAGAAGCTTCTTGAGAATCAGTTGTATGTGAAGGCTGAAAAGTGCGACTTCCATGCAACCACTGTCTCCTTTCTGGGCTATATTGTCACCGCTAATCAGGTGCAGATGGATCCATCCAAGGTCAGTGCGGTGGCCAACTGGCCCACTCTTGATGGCAGCAAAAAGGTTCAGCAATTCCTGGGGTTTGCCAACTTTTATCGGAAGTTTATACGCAACTTCAGTTCTGTAGCCGCACCTTTGCATGCTCTCACCTCCTCTAAAGTCTCCTTTCAGTGGACCTCCCAGGCCGAGTCCGCCTTCCAATGCCTCAAGAAGAGATTCACCACGGCACCTGTACTCACTGTTCCGGATCCCCAGAGACAGTTTGTGGTTGAGGTTGACGCATCCAACGAGGGCATCGGGGCTGTGTTGTCCCAGAGATCCTCCGAGGATAACAGGATGCACCCCTGTGCCTATCGATCGCGTAAGTTGACCTCAGCTGAAAAAAATTATGATGTGGGGAACAAGGAGTTACTAGCTGTCAAAGCAGCTTTGGAGGAGTGGAGACACTGGCTACAAGGGGCGGAGCAACCATTTCTTGTTTGGACTGACCACAAGAATTTAGAATATGTTAGGAAAGCCAAGCGACTAAATTCACGTCAGGCCCGGTGGACGCTGTTCTTCAGCAGATTTAACTTCATATTGTCTTTTCGGCCCGGTACACAAAACCGTAAGCCAGACACACTGTCTCGTCTCTTTGAGCCTGAACATAATGCCAAGGAACCAGTATCAATCCTTCCACTGAACTGTGTGGTTGGGTCGCTAACATGGCAGATAGAAACAGATGTGAAGCAGGCGAATGTTGTGAGCCCGGCACCCAGCGAGTGTCCAGACAACCGCTTGTTTGTCCCTGTGTCTTTACGCTCTCAGGTAATCCACTGGGCTCACACGTCCAAGTTCACATGCCATCCCGGCGTCCGACGAACAATGTTTGCCATAAAGCAGCGGTTCTGGTGGCCGGCCATGAAAAAAGAGGTCTCCGAGTACGTGGCGGCCTGTCCAGTGTGTGCCCGGAATAAGACCTCATCCCGGGCCCAGATGGGTCTTCTCCAGCCCCTCCCAGTGCCTCAGCGACCATGGTCGCACATCTCCATGGACTTTGTGACTGGACTACCGCCCTCCAAAGGTAACACTACCGTCCTGACGGTGGTAGACCGTTTCTCAAAGATGGCACATTTCATTCCTCTGCTCAAACTTCCCTCTGCCAAGAAGACGGCAGAGGTCATGTTAACTCACGTGTTCAGAATCCATGGTTTCCCCAGTGACATAGTTTCCGACAGAGGACCACAGTTCATTTCCAACTTCTGGAAGGAGTTTTGCCAGCTCCTCGGCGCCACCGTCAGCTTATCTTCCGGTTACCACCCGCAGTCCAACGGTCAGACAGAGCGCCTGAACCAAGACCTCGAAACATGCCTCAGGTGCCTCGTGTCCCAGAAGCAGACCACTTGGAGCGATCACCTTACCTGGATAGAGTATGCCCACAACACTCTCCCCTCGGCTGCCACGGGTCTTTCCCCTTTCCAGTGTGCTAATGGGTACCAGCCTCCTCTCTTCCCTGCTAATGAGGAAGAAGTCAAGGTTCCATCCGCGCATGCCATGGTCCGACGCTGTCGGCGGGTTTGGGCCGGTGCTCGGCAGGCGCTACTCCGGACCTCGACCCGGATGAAGTCAGCGGCGGATCGCCACCGGCGTGCGGCTCCCCTCTACAGGGCGGGCCAGAAAGTCTGGCTCTCCACCAAGGATCTACCCCTACACGTTCACTCCAAGAAGTTGGCACCGAGGTTTGTGGGTCCTTTCCCAATTTCAAGAGTCATTAACCCTGTCTCTGTGCGCCTCAAACTCCCCAGATCTTTGAGGGTCCATCCCACGTTTCACGTGAGCAAACTCAAGCCAGTTCGAGAGAGCACTCTGGTTCCCGCCTCCAAGCCCCCTCCACCACCCCGGATCATTGAAGGTGGTCCGGTGTACACAGTCAAGAGACTTCTGGCGGTCCGCAAACGGGGCAGAGGACGACAATTCTTGGTTGATTGGGAGGGTTACGGCACTGAGGAACGTTTGTGGGTCTCCTCAACGTTCATTGTGGACAAGACACTCATCAGTGACTTCTATGATCGTCACCCTGAGCAGCCTGGGCCGTCAGGAGTCGGCCCTAGAAGGGGGGGTACTGTTGTGTCCCGTCAATTATGTTAAGTTTTGTCATGTTAGTTTAGTTTATGTTCCACTTCCTGTTTTATGTTGTACTCACCTTGTCTCATTCCAGGTCCCTTTACTTCCTGCTCTGGTTCCTTTTCCCGCCATCATCAGTGTCTGCCCCGCCCCTGATTGTTTCCACCTGTACCCACTTACCTCATGTATATATTGTCCTGTCTCCCCTTGTTAGTTGTCGGTTCGTCTTGTTCATTGCTCCAAGAAGTAAGAGCTAAGCCATTGTTTAATGAAAGCCAGTGTTTTGCCTTTTACCATCCACGAGAGCGCTTTACGTTTTGTCAGTTTGTTCATTCCTCTAAAAGAGTGATTTTGTTTATTTGCAAGTAAAGACTATTTTTTTCTTCAAAACCTTTTTGTCTCTGGGTCGTGCATTTGAGTCCTCCAAGCTATTGAGTCAAGGTTCCTAACAATCTTCTTTGACTGTGTTTATGTTTGCACCAAATACACCAAGGCAAATTCTTAGTACAGTATGTGTAAACCTTCTTGGCAAGAAACCACTGATTCTGATTATTATATTTAATTTATATTTCACGATTAACTTTTACGATTATCAACTATTATTTTTTTTAATTTGACTTATTTCTTTACCAGAACGGTCAGACTGATGGTCCCCAGCACGTCCACGGGCTTCAGCATGCTGATGTTCCCAGTGCTCGGGTTGATCTGAAACAGCCCGCCTCCGTCCCCTGAAACACACAGACTCAGCTTCTTCCTGCAGATCATTCACAAAAACAAACACTGATGAAATATAATCTGCTCACCGCCCAGGAACGAGTAGGTGATCTCCGCGTCGAGTCCTAGATCTCCGTCGATGGCGTACAGCGGCCCGGGATCCAGGGATAATACTCCGGGCTGCAGGACGTCATGGTGGAGATTTATTTAAAAAAGTAATAATATAATGAAAAAAGGATTTTATCATATTATAATACGTAATAAAAAATAGTTTAAAGAAGGTCAACGTATTGTTTGCCCAAAGAAAATGATTAAAAAAGTCATAGTATAGTATGACAAAAACTAAATGACAGTTATAGTATAGTATATCATAAAATAAGAAAAGTAATATCATAGTGTGTGATAAGACATAGTGTAGTGCTTATAAAAAAAATCCAGGTAAATATCCAGATAAAGTATCCAGATAGGTATTTTTATATAAAGTATCCTTATAAAATGATACCAATAAAGTATCAAGATAAAGTATCGATATAAAGTATCTATATAAAGTAACCTGATAAAGTATCTATATAAAGTGACCTGATAAAGTATCTATATAAAGTATCTATATAAAGTGACCTGATAAAGTATCTATATAAAGTGACCTGATAAAGTATCTATATAAAGTGACCTGATAAAGTATCTATATAAAGTGACTTGATAAAGTATCTATATAAAGTGACCTGATAAAGTATCTATATAAAGTATCTATATAAAGTGACCTGATAAAGTATCTATATAAAGTATCTATATAAAGTGACCTGATAAAGTATCTATATAAAGTGACTTGATAAGGTATCTATATAAAGTATCTATATAAAGTGACCTGATAAAGTATCTATATAAAGTGACTTGATAAGGTATCTATATAAAGTGACCTGATAAAGTATCTATATAAAGTGACCTGATAAAGTATCTATATAAAGTGACCTGATAAAGTATATATATAAAGTGACCTGATAAAGTATCTATATAAAGTGACCTGATAAAGTATCTATATAAAGTGACCTGATAAAGTATATATATAAAGTGACCTGATAAAGTATCTATATAAAGTGACCTGATAAAGTATCGATATAAAGTCACCTGATAAAGTATCTATATAAAGTGACCTGATAAAGTATATATATAAAGTGACCTGATAAAGTATCTATATAAAGTGACCTGATAAAGTATCTATATAAAGTGACCTGATAAAGTATCTATATAAAGTGACCTGATAAAGTATCTATATAAAGTGACTTGATAAAGTATCTATATAAAGTGACCTGATAAAGTATCTATATAAAGTGACCTGATAAAGTATCTATATAAAGTGACTTGATAAAGTATCTATATAAAGTGACCTGATAAAGTATCTATATAAAGTGACCTGATAAAGTATCTATATAAAGTGACCTGATAAAGTATCTATATAAAGTATCTATATAAAGTGACCTGATAAAGTATCTATATAAAGTGACCTGATAAAGTATCTATATAAAGTGACCTGATAAAGTATCTATATAAAGTGACCTGATAAAGTATCTATATAAAGTATATATATAAAGTGACCTGATAAGTGTCTCACCGCTTTTCTTTTCTTTTTTATTATTTATTTATTTGGGGTCACATTATATTAAAAGTAAAATTTTGCAAATCATATCTCTTTAGAGACCCGGAAATGGCAAATTAAATAGAGAACCGCAGTGACGCGTCCTAAAACCTGGAAGTAAACTTCTTCCGGTTCCTTCGACAAAAATGCAATGCAATTTCTCCATAGGACCTCATAAATCTAATCGATAGATTTATGATTAGAAAATGATAAGAGACGGGTAGACATGTGGAGATTATCAGACTAAACAAAACGTGACCCGTCTCTTAAATGTGTCTCAACCACAGACCTTATTTCGAGCTATTTTCCAAAATCCTATGGAGAAACTGCATTGCATTTTTGTCGAAGGAGTTTACTTCCGGGTTTTAGGACCCGTCACTGCGGTTCTCTATACCAAACAAAGTTGATAAAATATAATAAAAACAAAAAAGTACATTGTTTGAAATTACAAATATCAACACATGGACACATGAATCTAATTAAACACACACACACTCATATATACATATATACATATATATATATATACAAACATGTACATTCACATACATACACACACATATACAGTACATACATACACACCTATATATGCATACATACTCACATACCTATACACATAGATCAACATACATACATATACATACACATATATATATGCACATACTGTACACAATATATACATATACATTCAGTCGGTGTCTCACCTCCTGTTCGTTCAGCGCCACCGTTCTGGTGTATCCGTTGCTCTGGCAGACCACCGCCCCCCCCACCTCGTAGCGGCTGCAGGGCTGGAACCAGGGGGGCCGGTTGTCCACGTCCACGATGGAGACCATGATGGTGGTGGTGGCGCTGAACGGGGCCCTGCTATTGGCTGCTGTCAATGGAGCGTCCTTTAGAAGAAATACAGAAAGGGAAAAACAGTTATTATAGTAAACGTTGATACAGTATGACCGTCAGCAGAGGTCGGAGACAGTGGTCCTACACACAGTCCTTTCGTTTAATAAAAATGTTTATGAAGCACAATTATCAACTAATCTTAATTTCTACTTGTGATACCTGGAAAACGTATCACATTCCCATAATGCTTACGCTGTGTTTTGGGCATATTTGAAAAGTTGTAGCATGATAACCCGCTTTTTGTAGATATATTTAGAAAACACATACACACACATATTTTTTTATTATTTACTAATATGCAGTGCCTTAAGTTGCTGCTGTAACTTCATATTCAATTTGGGATCAATAAAGTTCAATAAATCAAGTTAAATCTAAGTCTACAAAAGGAATGAATTATTGTTTATTGTTAAGCATTTTAGTTTTTTCTTTTATTATATAAGTGGGTAACACTGTAAGGTAGAAACATGTAGCTTATCTATTTTAATACAACATTTGAACAATTATTTAATTTGGATATTATATATTATATATTTTGTAACTTGTAAATGTCCTGTAGCAGAAATGTATTATTATTTTAGTTGTGTTCAACACAACTAAAAACATTTAGTGTTGTGTTTTGTTTGTCTAATTAATGTCATTAATGAACATACCATACTTTACTTCCTTAATATTCTCACTTACTTGCCTTTATCAAAGTTAAAGGTGGGGTAGGTAATTTTGGAGAAACCAGCTTGAGTGCACTAGGATTCGAAAATACACAGCCGGAAAAAATCTGCCACTTCCTCACAGAGCCCCTCCTCCAACACACACGAACGTGCACATGACCAATGAGGGCACGAGATAAGTTTGTGCCCCGATGGAAGGCTGACAGGCTGTTAGGCCATCCAGTTACTTTAGCCGGGCCGGCTCAGATGATTGGTCGTGCTTTTTACAGTACTACGGCTTCCACAGATGACGTTTTGTTATGGATTTTTGTCAAAGCACTTCAGATATTCATTGCTATCGGGATGTTAAGAGCATTCCATGGAATATAACAACAAGTGTATCTCGAGCCAGTTTCTCAAACGTACCTACCCCACCTTTAAAGTAAGTTAAAAATAGCGACATCACCCCATCTAAAATAAATGAATTAGCAAGCCAATTATAAGATGCCATGTTATATTGGAAAAACATACAAATCTGTTCACTGCTGACTGTGTGAGCAGCAATGTGTACTGTGAACTACATTTAAATATGCATATCAATTCAAAATGATTTTTGTGTGACAAGTGACTTGCTCCAAAACACTTTGGACATTTGGACAAGAGATTCCAGAGACAGGAACACATATTTAACTTAATTGAGTCCCAAAAATGAGATCAGTGTTTGTACACTACAAAAACAAAAACTCTTGCTAAGTATATTCGTCTAATATCTAGTCAGAATATGTCTCCACACCTGGTATAAGACATAACAACTTCACAAGTCACACTGCAGTGAGATATAGGGTCTTGTTTTAGACAATGCATCATCCTGTTCAGTCAAACGATCTTATTTTGAGTTGTATCTCAGATGAAACACATCTTTTTTTAAATATTTATTAGAAAATCACCAACTAACATCAGAAAACAGAAAACATTTGAGCATTTGCGGCCTATATTTGCCCCTTTTTGTTTGTTTGTTTGCTCAACATGTAAAGCGGACTTGGCTCTCTTGAAGGGCCCTATACAAACTATTATTTGTATTATTATTATTATTATTATTATTATTATTATTTTGTAACACAACATTTCCTGAGTCTGGTCAAATATAGTTCAAAATGAGTTCTCCCAGCTAATACAAGATCTGATTTATCTAAATATCCCTTCTCATTTCAAGGAGCAGCATTTTTTCCAGTGCAGTACTCACCTGAACGGTTAGGATCAGTTGGACACTTTTAACTTTGTCAAAGTCGACAGGTGTCACAACGAGGAGATCCGGGTTTGTTGGCACCTTCAGAGCAAAGCCGCTCTGCACGAATCAAATGGGACAAAACAATGTTTAGATCTGCGTCTTGAGCTCGCAGTTTCCCCCTGCTTCCAGTCTTTGTGCTAAGCTAGGCTAAACATGACATCCCGGACATTTACAGGCACCCATTGAGAGATGGAATAATAGTAAATGAGGTCTTACAGATGCAGGCATCAGTGTGTAGTACAGCGGTCCACCGTCTAAATCAGTGGCAGCAAATCGGCCCACGGTTGTGCCACTAGGAGACAGCTGGGTGATACAAAAATGCAGTTTAAAGTTCAATATTAACTGGAAACACAGTTTGGAACATCTTAATAGTTTATCACTGGAGCTAACGTCAATTAGCAGCCTCACATCTGCTTAAGGTCTCTGACCCTTGCATCATCAAAAGACCCTAATTAAATGTGAAACTCCTTCTCATAGTCTATGTGGTAAAACATATGGTTTTGGCCATGTACTGTAATTCAGGGATATTGAGATGTTAAAAGTGGAGCAATACAAAGTTATCCCAACAACATTTATGGAACATTTTTGTGTATTTAAAGTTAATATACTCTTACCTCATTTAAAGTCACGTGGTATGGGTTCTGCTCAAAGACTGGAGCGTTATCATTCAGATTGTATACAGATACTACGATGGGCAATTCCAACTTGAAACAAAGACAACATTTTTAAAGCACTCATTTTGATAATGTTTTTTCATCATTACTATTCATTTAGTACCAGTAAAACCTCTTAATGCACATGTAGAACCTCCTTAGCACATTTACAAATGTTTAAGAACCCACACTGGCTCTTCAAGTACTTGTAGACTCTTTAGAACATCTTAATTATGCCCCTAAATAACCTCCTAACGCACCAGTCGTGTTTTATCAAGAACCTGCAAGCTAAAGAACCTAGAGAAACATACAACTTTCTCAACACCCTGTTAAACTGTGTTAAGCCCCTAGAGAACCTCCTAAATAACCCATAAAATCTCTTCAAACACCTCTACAATGTCCTCAAGCTCATAGAGAACATAATAAAGCTCCAATAATCTCCTCAAGAACACATAAGACCTTTTCAATACTTGTTCAACCTTATTCACCCCTAGAAATATGATCAGGAACCCATACACATTTCCTCAAAAAACCCTTGAGAACCTCATTAAATGTCCCTTAAAATCTCTGCCTGACCACTTATCTTCACGAGAACCCTTTAACCGATTAAATAACCTGTACAATATTTTTTAAGGAACCTGCTAAGACGCTTCAATATAATTTCAAACACCAGTACACCGTTCTCAAGAACCTGCACTACTTTGTTAACCTCCTATAGAACCTTTGTAAGCAACCTTTAGAACTCAAGCAACAATCAACAATTTCCTTAAAAACCTAATACAACATCTAAGTACACCTCCACAGTTTTAAAGAACACATGGAGAACCTTATGGAGAACCATCTTCTAACTCCTCTACAGTTTACCAAGAACTCATACAACCTCATCAGGCATTAGTAAAACATCTTCAAAAACATGGAGAACATGGACAAACCATCTTCTAGCACATACCATTTTCCAAGAAGTCATAGAAATACATCAAGCATCCTTGAAACCTATTCAAGAACATAGAGAACCTAATCTTCTAACACCTCTACAGTTTTGGAGAACCTTAGGGAGAACATGGACAAACAATTTTCTAGCACATACAATTGTCCAAGAACTCATAGAACTACATCAAGCATCCGTAACAGCTATTCAAGAACATAGAGAAACTCATGATGAACCATATTCTAACTCCTCTACAGTTTACCACAAACTCATAGAACCTCATCCAGTATCTGTGGAACCTCTTCAATAACTTTATGGAGAACATTGACAAACCACCTTCTAGCTAGCACATACAATTGTCGAAGAACTCATTTCAACAAGCATCCGTGAAACCTATTGAAGAACATAAAGAACCTCGCGGTGATCCATCTTCTTACACTTCTACAGTTTTTCAAGGACTCATATAACCTCATCGAGAATGTGTTTAATCTCAAAAACATGGAGAACCTTAGGGAGAACATGGACAAACCATCTTCTAGCTAGCACATACAATTTACCAAGAACTCATAGAACCTCATCAGGCATTTGTAAAACCTCATCAAAAACATGGAGAACCTTAGGGATACCATGCACAAACAACTTTCTAGCACATACAATTTTCCAAGGACTCATAGAACTACATCAAGCATCCATAAAACCTATTCAAGAACATAGAGAAACTAATCTTCTAACACCTCTACAATTGTTCAAGGACTCCCAGAACCTCATCCAGAATGTGTTGAACCTCTTCAATAACATGGAGAACCGTATAAGGAACCTGGAATAACACCTGAGTAACCAAGAAAATTAATGATTTCAAGTTTATTTTCTGTCTTTCATGCCGTACTATTGGATGAAAACAATGATTCATTGAGAGAATCTGCCTTCATGCTGCCTTAGCAAAATGTATTCAGTCATTTGAACAATTCGAACATAAGCTACAGTAAAATAATGAAGAGTTAAGATGAATAAACACATATGTATGCGTCTCAGATCAACTTGTTAAGTGTAAGAGGACAGTTTTACCTTGGAGGCTGTGGCTGTTTCGGTGCAGATGATCGAGACCACGTGAACTGCTTTATCCTGCAAACAAAACACACGTTATGCAAAAAACGTTATGAGACATGGGGGTTTAATCTTGTCGACACCATTTGTCAACAGTACCTCAAAGTCCAACACCTTTGCAGCTTCCATCGTATTTCTTACGATTCTGAACGCGTTGTCCGGGTTTCCATCGGCCGTAAAATCAACGGTCACCCCTGATTTGAGAACTATCGTCGCCACCAATACCCCAACTGCATTGTTTTCTGCAATGTTGACCAATGTAGGAGTAGAACAGACTGTTGAGAAAGAAGAAGAAATGGTTGTTAGTTTCATACCTGTGCCAAATCCAGCACCAGACACCAAAAAATGCTGCTCCAAAAATAAGTTAAACAATAATGAAAACAAGCTGTTTTCACTTGAAATAAGTTCAACAATTTGAAGAAAATGTTGTCTGTAACATGTCTTCAAATGAGAAGGGATGTTTAAATAAATCAGATCTTGTAATTATCTGGAGAACTCATTTTGAACTATATTTGACCAGAATCAGGAAATGTTGTTTTACAATATAAGTCGCAAATGCTTAAAAGTGTTAGTTTTCTATTAAATACGTCAAAATATATGTGTATCATCTGAGATACAACTCAAAACAAGATGTTTTGACTTAACAAGATGATGCATTGTCTACAAACAAGACCCTATATCTCACTGCAGTGTTACTTCTGAAGTTATTATGTCTTATATCAGACGTAAAGACATATTCTGATATTCGACAAATATACTTGGCAAGATTTCAAGTTTTTGTCGTGTACGGACAGTCTTGCACTAATTCTCAAAGATATTGAAGTGACTGTTATATATTTGTATATATTGATTGTTGTGCTTTTATTTAGGTCTTAGTGTGTGCATAATATGTATACATGTGTCTGTTGATTGTGTATTGAAGGTATATACATATTTGCATACATATTTCTATATATATTTGTTTTTGTATTCAAGATTGTGGGAAACGGTATTTCGATCTCTCTGTACATACAAACTGAAAGATTGACAATAAAGTTGACTTTGTATGTCCAGAGTTGCCAGATTATAGTGCAAGCTTGAGAACATGAAAAAGTCAGATACATTTAGAGATCCAGACCTAATAAAAAAAGGCGCAGCGACCTTTATTATTGAGTCTGGCCTGTGAACACCAAGAGGCTCACTGGTATTACTTCCTGTTTTCACTACAGATGAAACAATTAAGTCCCAGTCGAACCAGCAGTTTAAAACACTCACTTTGTGCGGTGGACGTATGGAGGAAAATGAGAAGAAGTAGAATGCTGGACGACGTCCTCAGACTGAAGTGAGTCTCGTCCATGTCTCCGTCCCGTCTGAACTGATCCTCTTCCGTCTTCACATTATCTGCCCAGGTTTATGGCTGAAAGTGGACTTTTCCCCGTCATAAAATCATAACACACGTCTGTTTGTGTCGGGAAGCCATAAAATGTTATTTGTGACCAATGGTCTTTTATTGGACTGGGTTCGACATCACGGTTAAATGTTACCACATATACAGAAGTAAGAAGATCGAATCAATAAGTCAATCACACTTTATGTATATAGCCCCAGTTTACAAATTAAAGATTTGCAGTTGTTTAAAGTAACTAAGTTCATTTACGCAAGTACTGTAGTACACTTTTGAGGTACTTGTACTTTACTTGAGTATTTCCATGTGATGCTACTTTGTACTTCTACTCCACTACAATTCAGAGGTAAATGGTGTACTTTTACTCCACTACGTGTGTTCCACCTGGAGTAAATCCAATCAATGTGTATTGATATAGCCCAATATCACACATGTTACATTTGTCTCAGTAGTCTTCACAGTGTGTACAGAATATCAGTATGACAATACGACACCCTCTTCCTTAGACCCTCTGTCCGTAGACCCTCACATCGTACAAGGAAAAACTTCCGGAGAAAACCCACAGTTTAAAGGTAAAAATGGGAGAAACCTCAGGGAGAGCAACAGAGGAGGGATCCCTCTCCCAGGACGGACAGACGTGCAATAGATGCCGTGTGGAAATCGAAAAGATAATACATGTACAACAAAGGTAGTCCCAATCCACAAGCTACGCTGCAGTACACAAAGTCATTCAAACTAGCTGCACCTGCAGGTCCGCTGCAACTCTGACTACTTTTAAATCCAGGCTGAAGACTTTTCTTTTTGTCGCTGCTTTTAATTGAACTATTCATATCTTAAACTGCACTGTAACTTTTATCCATGTACTTTTTCTTGTAATGTTTAATTGAACTATTCATATTTTAGACTGCACTGTAACTTTTATCCATGTATTTTTCCTTAACGTTTATTTTATTAGCTTTTCTTTTTTAATGCTTAATGTCTTTTTTTTTTGTAAAGCACTTTGAATTGCCTTGCGTTGAAAAGTGCTATATAAATAAACTTGCCTTGCCTTGCCTTGCACCTTTACCAGCTTTGAGAACACATTCATGATCAATCATTATAAAACATATCATATATATTATTCTGAAATGGACCAATCTGCACAACGACTACTTTTACTTTTGGTACTTCGAGTTAAAGTGTTCCATGAAATAATGTCTTTATATAAGCATGCCCTCTAGAATGTGAAGAATCAGAGTCACATTAGGTTTATAGCCACGTGGGTTTAAAGACATTTGGTGTATGGTGCAAACTTAAACGCAGTAAGACGAATTAAAGAGGCCCTTTTCAGCTTTTTGGGGGTTTTCCCTCTCTGGGATTAACTAAGCCTTTAGTTGCTGTTTTGTGTTCATTTCATCCTCTGTGTGATTTAAATGTGTGTTGATTTTAGTGGAAAACATTCTGTAACTGTGTTTGAAAAGTGCTACATTAATAAAGTCTAATACTAAAGAAATCGTTTTTGTAGACCATTTACATGCACTAAAACCTATAGAACACACTATAGGAGAGTGAGAACCCCCCAAAAGCACAATAGGACCTCTTTAATATTATAATGATGACCTTTCTAGTTCCTCCATTGTTCTTTCACCGACTAATAACTCTAATTGAACAGTGCAATATATAAGAAATGCTAAAAATGAGACATGCTTAAGGACACATTCAACACACAGTATTTGATTTAACTTATTTTAATAGCAAAGATATCCGTGTTTCCATATTGAACATGATCACAGCTGCTTATATACGTAGAGGTGTATACAGAACATCAGGAACACGTCAGTCCCTCAAACTTCATATCTCATCTCTTTTTTGGACATTTTCACAGAGCGGCGGACCAGTTGTTGAAGACGGACGGACACATGTACTGCCTCAGCAGCAGGTTCACCCTCTCCACGTCGCCCCCCACCCCGCTGCGGAGGAAACACATGAGGGGTTAAACACTGCTGGCGAGGAAGGAAACAACATTAAAAAGGGATTTTCAGAATGTTTTAACATATATTTCAGTTTCACCCCACAGGCCATAAGACTGTTATCACCTGAGCTTTTGAGAGAACATCCATAACATTCATCTGTTTGCAACTTATATATATCAATACTCCAATTACTGTATATAGACTATTCTGCACTATTTCTACTACAGTACATCCTATTTTATTTTATTTACTTGGACTATTTTATCTGTGTTATTGTGTTGGTCTGTTGGAGGAGCCTGTGACCTCAGATCTTCATTGTCATACCTACACTGCAGCTATTACACATAAAAGCTTTGAATCTTGAATCTTGTTAACTTGCCGACTGATGTTGCTATACAGTACGGCACTCTTTGTTGTTGGGATGAACACAAATATAAGGGTTGTGAGAAAAAGGAAACTTTCATTTGGAGTTATACATTATTATTAGGGCAGGGACTTTAACGCGTTAATTAAGATTAATTAATTACACAAAAATTAACGCGTTAAAAAAATTAACACGTTAAAAAAATTAACGCATTTTAATCGCATTTATTTTTGCACAGTGGAACGTTTCTCACTGGATGAGTTTCAGGCATACCGATTATACTGGAGCACCAACTAACGTTCATGACTTCAGCGTGGGACTTCAAACAACAACAAACCACGGTGAACAATAGTCAAACATGAACGAACAAGCTGATGAGACCGCTTTGGTCGGCCCGTGGATGGGAAATTTTGTTTTAAAAAACGGACGGATGGAAGCGTCGACAAGAGCACGGTTGTGTGCAAATTATGCCAAAAAAGAATTTGCATATCACCGCAGCACATCAAGCCTAAAGTATCACCTAAATGCAAAGCATGTAGCAGCTAGCGTGGACGTTAGCCCGACTCCGAGTGCAAGGAACCACACCCTGACCCAACCCACACTCAACTGGATGACTGGTTTAAGTCCACGTCTGAGAAAATAACCAACTCCCTGGCTCACTGGATTGCACTCCACTTGGAGTAAAATCCATGTGGAAATGGCTTCTCACTGTTCTCAGGTCAAATATGTATATTTGATTAAAAATGCGATTAATTTCGATTAATTAATTACAAAGCCTCTAATTAATTAGATTACTTTTTTTAATCGAGTCCCGGCTCTAATTATTATTTAAAATGTGTTAACCAGCTCTTCTGCAGAGAGAACGAGGCCTTAATTTAGATCAGATTAGAATAGATGTACTTTATTCATCTAAAATTGGGATTCGTTTTGTCACAAATCCTTTATATAATTGATAATCTACAACAGAAAAATATGCAATAGGATACTTTGCAAAATGTGGAGTTTTTTTTTAAATCGAAATGGATATCTAAATCAGGACAAAACTGAGTTATTGAAAGGGAGAAAAGTATGAACTGAACTTAAATAAATATGATATATTTGTAGTTTTTCTAATCAGGTCCTGATTAAATTAGTTGTTGATGCAAACACATCACTTCCTTTATGTTACCGGATAGCTTAATGTACATTTACCACTGTATTCATTCTTAGGTAGCCTACAACAATGTCATATCACGCTGCTAAAATCACTTTTTTTTCAGAATGATGATTTTTTCTTTTACAGATAATTTTCTACCTTTTCTAATTTGTTATCATTTCAATAGCACAACATTAATAAAAGCATCTCAGGGGCGTCTTGTTGTTTTAATGTTCGTTGGCCGACAGATGCAAACGGCACAAAACACCTCCATTAGGAAACAGGCTAATGTATGTATTTGCAGTGTTTTGTTTATGCAGTGGCGGTTCTAGACCAATTTGACTGGAGGGGCCAGTTATTTCATGAGCCACAGGTCCTGCACCCCCCCCTAGAACCGCCCCTGCGTTTTATGCAACGCTTTTAGTAAACACTATTCATGTTTTTTCAAGTTGGTGAAGAGGTTTCTTCTTTTTCATGTTTTGTGGCCCATTTGTTTTGTTATATTTGCATTGTTTATTTAGCTGCAGCATGTTTCTCCTAAAAAAGATTGTGCCATTGTAACGTTCGCACCTGTCAGCCACCGTTTAGGATGTGTTATAAAGTGTGCGCACCTCTTCTTGACGCCCTACTTTTTTATATTTGCATACTTTATTTAGCTGCAGCATGTTTCTCCTAATAAATGTTGGGCTATTGTGTTATAAAGTGGGCACCTCTTCTTGACGCCCTGCATGCGGCGCAGGAAGGCGCAGACGGAGCTGTGCTTGGCTTTCAATCGCAGGAACTCTGCGTATCTGTTGGAGAACTCGATGTCTCCCAGCTGCCTCCGCGGTCCAGTCCAACAGAAAGCATCTGCCCTGAAAAACACACAATCACAGAAATCAACGAGTCAGATGTGATGCACCAACACAATAAAGTCTGCCTTGATGTTTCTGAATCATATCTTGCATGTTCCTAGGTAGGTAAGCTTTTCAAAGAAACCTACTACTGGACTCGATATTGTCACACGTCACTAATCAATGCATTTCAAGACAACTAACAGTATCTACTATCTACTTGCACTGACCCTGTATGGAGTTCAAACATCATAGGTTTAAACGAAGAGCTGGAAAAACATGATTCAGAATAAAATGTTAAAATAAAAGTGTGTGGTCTTTTCAAAATGTTTAAATCCAGTTAAACCTGCGGGTGACAAACATTTCCTCTCCACTAGGGGGCAGCAGCAACCAGTTAGGATCACATCTTTGACACATATGATCTCTTAAAGAGGCCCTATCTTTCTAGGCTTCTTGGGTTTTCAGTGTGAGCAAAATAAAGTAGCTGTTGGAACATTAAAGCATGGACACATGTCACTATAGAGGGACACAGTAGAAATAGGAAAGTGAAAAGTGTGTGTGTTTTTTCTCTTCTAATTGTTAAATCAAGTTACACGTGCAATGATAACATTTCTGGCCACTAGGGGGAAGCAGAAACCAGTTTCTATCACAACCTAGGTTGATATTGTGAATATGATTGCGAATAAATGACTTATTTACATATCTAGCACACAAAGCAACATTATTAATCATTAGGAGTCTCCTTGGTGTGTCCACCTGATGAATGTCCAGTGTTCTTTCTTGTAGCTCGGATGTTGGTCTCCACCAGCTCCTAAAGGGCTAAACATAGAATCTCACCAATTTCCCCAAATATCTTTCTTCAGGTGTAAACTGACCTGAGTCTGGCCTCGAGCAGAGAGTCTGCAGAGCTCATCCCCGACAGAGACCACGGTGCGTTCAGGGGTCTGCTCTGAGTCAGGAAACTCTCCAACTCGTCTTCATCCCTATCACAACACAACATTGGACAAAAATTAAGCTCTTTTTTCACCAGAAGAAATGAAAAGGATGGTGTCATGGAGAACAGGTAAAGACAAATGTAGACTATTTTTTAAATCAAGCTGACAGTGTTCAAATACATGTTCTGTGTTTAGTTTATATAGAAAACATTAAATAAAGGTGGAGTGTGTTATCATAACGAAGAGGAACAATGGAGGGTTTTCTTTGGTACGTTTGAGAGAGTTTTTCAGGTGAACCTACCTGACAGGAAGTGATGTGGCAAAGTGAAGGAGGGCCAACAGCAGGAACACCTGAGTCACACTGATGGACGGCATCATGAGGACGATGAAGATGAGGATGAGGATGATTTCCTGAGGAGACAAAATAATGTTGAAACCTCAAAACTGAAAAACACGTCCTTTTGGTTTGGCTTTATGTGTCCTGGAGATGTGTTATACTGCAGCATTGAAATATATGTTAGACATTCAAACAGCTTTTTCTGTGACAACAAAACTAAAGACTCAATGTACAGCCAGGTTAGAAAAAAGGTTGTCCCTGTTTGGTTTGGGAAAAGCTCTCTCTCTTGAAATCATAGCGTGGTTACTAAATATAATCCACATTTTGTTGTGAGCATTTTCATGTATAGGAACTAGTCTCTTTCTTCTACTGTATGTTATGCTATTATAATTCTACTCCACCTTATTTTACCTCTAGATACTTACTTTAGATTCCGATTTTCAACAATACGAAATACGAAACATTGACATACAATTTTAGGATATCCAGCAGCAGTGTGTAAAGTCGTTGAAACGAGCTCCACCTTAACCAGCAGTGATTAACATATAAATGCATCAATGAATATAATACAGTCATTTAATATGAGATTCTGAAATGGGCCATTATGCTTAACGAGTACCTATATTTTAATGCTAATACTTTTTGACTTGTACTTAAGTTAGATTTTGAATGCAGGACTTTTACTCAAGTATTTTTACAATGTTCCAATCGCATAAGTTTGGGTTAAATATTGCTTAATTAATTTCGGTTTAATGTTAGGGATCTTATTCTACCGCTTTGATTATCACTATTGGACTGTACCATTTCACATAAAGTATCTCCATCCTGTACTTGTATTGTTAAATGTTGGCAAATAAAACACATTGAGTTGCCTTTAAGGATGACACTTCCGTCAGTCAAACAGAAACAGGAAAGAAACAACAGATCAAACCAATGAACGCTTTTAAAATAAGTGTTAAGTTGTGCAGAGACTCACCTGGATGGATCCTGCTCAGAGAGACCTGTAGACTGGATGTTTGGGTCCGAGTCGCCTCCTTTTGTACCGGCTCGGGTATCGAACCTGCGACAGACTTCCCTCTCATTTTACTGCTCTGATTATTTACCGTGTCCACACATCGAGTCAAAGACCTGACTTCCCTGTTTGTTCGCTCCCTGAAATCTTAATGAAATTATTGGATCTGACCTCCTTAATGAGCTCTAATCACCTGTGAGAGCCTCCTGCTGTTTGCTCACGTTAAATGATTATCACGTCAATGCAGAGAATTGATCCACAAACACACTTTTCTATCTTTTTACTACTCTGATGCCTGCTTCTGTTTGCGCTGATTACAAATGTTGGGAAGTGACACCATTTAATATCGTCACATGTGGATCACAGAGGCCCATTTTACATTTAATGTACTTTTATTTGTGATACTTTGATGTACTTTTATTGAGATACTTTAAGGACATTTGGCTGATAACATTTACTTTTATTTGTGTTACTTTAAGGACATTTGGCTGATAAAATGTACTTATATTTGTCATACTTTAAGGACATTTGGCTGATAAAATGTACTTTATTTGTGATACTTAAGGACATTTGGCTGATAAAATGTACTTATATTTGTATACACATTTTTGTGTATTTAAAGTTAATATACTCTTACCTCATTTAAGTCACGTGGTATGGGTTCTGCTCAAAGACTGGAGCGTTATCATTCAGATTGTATACAGATACTACGATGGGCAATTCCAACTTGAAACAAAGACAACATTTTAAAGCACTCATTTTGATAATGTTTTTTCATCATTACTATTCATTTAGTACCAGTAAAACCTCTTAATGCACATGTAGAACCTCCTTAGCACATTTACAAATGTTTAAGAACCCACACTGGCTCTTCAAGTACTTGTAGACTCTTTAGAACATCTTAATTATGCCCCTAAATAACCTCCTAACGCACCAGTCGTGTTTTATCAAGAACCTGCAAGCTAAAGAACCTAGAGAAACATACAACTTTCTCAACACCCTGTTAAACTGTGTTAAGCCCCTAGAGAACCTCCTAAATAACCCATAAAATCTCTTCAAACACCTCTACAATGTCCTCAAGCTCATAGAGAACATAATAAAGCTCCAATAATCTCCTCAAGAACACATAAGACCTTTTCAATACTTGTTCAACCTTATTCACCCCTAGAAATATGATCAGGAACCCATACACATTTCCTCAAAAAACCCTTGAGAACCTCATTAAATGTCCCTTAAAATCTCTGCCTGACCACTTATCTTCACGAGAACCCTTTAACCGATTAAATAACCTGTACAATATTTTTTAAGGAACCTGCTAAGACGCTTCATATAATTTCAATCAAACACCAGTACACCGTTCTCAAGAACCTGCCTACTTTGTTAACCTCCTATAGAACCTTTGTAAGCAACCTTTAGAACTCAAGCAACAATCAACAATTTCCTTAAAAACCTAATACAACATCTAAGTACACCTCCACAGTTTTAAAGAACACATGGAGAACCTTATGGAGAACCATCTTCTAACTCCTCTACAGTTTACCAAGAACTCATACAACCTCATCAGGCATTAGTAAAACATCTTCAAAAACATGGAGAACATGGACAAACCATCTTCTAGCACATACCATTTTCCAAGAAGTCATAGAAATACATCAAGCATCCTTGAAACCTATTCAAGAACATAGAGAACCTAATCTTCTAACACCTCTACAGTTTTGGAGAACCTTAGGGAGAACATGGACAAACAATTTTCTAGCACACAATTGTCCAAGAACTCATAGAACTACATCAAGCATCCGTAACAGCTATTCAAGAACATAGAGAAACTCATGATGAACCATATTCTAACTCCTCTACAGTTTACCACAAACTCATAGAACCTCATCCAGTATCTGTGGAACCTCTTCAATAACTTTATGGAGAACATTGACAAACCACCTTCTAGCTAGCACATACAATTGTCGAAGAACTCATTTCAACAAGCATCCGTGAAACCTATTGAAGAACATAAAGAACCTCGCGGTGATCCATCTTCTTACACTTCTACAGTTTTTCAAGGACTCATATAACCTCATCGAGAATGTGTTTAATCTCAAAAACATGGAGAACCTTAGGGAGAACATGGACAAACCATCTTCTAGCTAGCACATACAATTTACCAAGAACTCATAGAACCTCATCAGGCATTTGTAAAACCTCATCAAAAACATGGAGAACCTTAGGGATACCATGCACAAACAACTTTCTAGCACATACAATTTTCCAAGGACTCATAGAACTACATCAAGCATCCATAAACCTATTCAAGAACATAGAGAAACTAATCTTCTAACACCTCTACAATTGTTCAAGGACTCCCAGAACCTCATCCAGAATGTGTTGAACCTCTTCAATAACATGGAGAACCGTATAAGGAACCTGGAATAACACCTGAGTAACCAAGAAAATTAATGATTTCAAGTTTATTTTCTGTCTTTCATGCCGTACTATTGGATGAAAACAATGATTCATTGAGAGAATCTGCCTTCATGCTGCCTTAGCAAAATGTATTCAGTCATTTGAACAATTCGAACATAAGCTACAGTAAAATAATGAAGAGTTAAGATAAACACATATGTATGCGTCTCAGATCAACTTGTTAAGTGTAAGAGGACAGTTTTACTTGGAGGCTGTGGCTGTTCGGTCGGTGCAGATGATCGAGACCACGTGAACTGCTTTATCCTGCAAACAAAACACACGTTATGCAAAAAACGTTATGAGACATGGGGGTTTAATCTTGTCGACACCATTTGTCAACAGTACCTCAAAGTCCAACACCTTTGCAGCTTCCATCGTATTTCTTACGATTCTGAACGCGTTGTCCGGGTTTCCATCGGCCGTAAAATCAACGGTCACCCCTGATTTGAGAACTATCGTCGCCACCAATACCCCAACTGCATTGTTTTCTGCAATGTTGACCAATGTAGGAGTAGAACAGACTGTTGAGAAAGAAGAAGAAATGGTTGTTAGTTTCATACCTGTGCCAAATCCAGCACCAGACACCAAAAAATGCTGCTCCAAAAATAAGTTAAACAATAATGAAAACAAGCTGTTTTCACTTGAAATAAGTTCAACAATTTGAGAAAATGTTGTCTGTAACATGTCTTCAAATGAGAAGGGATGTTTAAATAAATCAGATCTTGTATTATCTGGAGAACTATTTTGAGACTATATTTGACCAGAATCAGGAAATGTTGTTTTACAATAAAGTCGCAAATGCTTAAAAGTGTTAGTTTCTATTAAATACGTCAAAAATATATGTGTATCATCTGAGATACAACTCAAAAACAAGATGTTTTGACTCTAACAAGATGATGCATTGTCTACAAACAAGACCCTATATCTCACTGCAGTGTTACTTCTGAAGTATTATGTCTTATATCAGACGTAAAGACATATTCTGATATTCGACAAATATACTTGGCAAGATTTCAAGTTTTTGTCGTGTACGGACAGTCTTGCACTAATTCTCAAAGATATTGAAGTGACTGTTATATATTTGTATATATTGATTGTTGTGCTTTTATTTAGGTCTTAGTGTGTGCATAATATGTATACATGTGTCTGTTGATTGTGTATTGAAGGTATATACATATTTGCATACATATTTCTATAATATTTGTTTTTGTATTCAAGATTGTGGGAAACGGTTATTTCGATCTCTCTGTACATACAAACTGAAAGATTGACAATAAAGTTGTGACTTTGTATGTCCAGAGTTGCCAGATTATAGTGCAAGCTTGAGAACATGAAAAGTCAGATACATTTAGAGATCCAGACCTAATAAAAAAAGGCGCAGCGACCTTTATTATTGAGTCTGGCCTGTGAACACCAAGAGGCTCACTGGTATTACTTCCTGTTTTCACTACAGATGAAACAATTAAGTCCCAGTCGAACCAGCAGTTTTAAAACACTCACTTTGTTGCGAGTGGACGTATGGAGGAAAATGAGAAGAAGTAGAATGCTGGACGACGTCCTCAGACTGAAGTGAGTCTCGTCCATGTCTCCGTCCCGGTCTGAACTGATCCTCTTCCGTCTTCACATTATCTGCCCAGGTTTATGGCTGAAAGTGGACTTTTCCCCGTCATAAAATCATAACACACGTCTGTTTGTGTCGGGAAGCCATAAAATGTTATTTGTGACCAATGGTCTTTTATTGGACTGGGTTCGACATCACGGTTAAATGTTACCACATATACAGAAGTAAGAAGATCGAATCAATAAGTCAATCACACTTTATGTATATAGCCCCAGTTTACAAATTAAAGATTTGCAGTTGTTTAAAGTAACTAAGTTCATTTACGCAAGTACTGTAGTACACTTTTGAGGTACTTGTACTTTACTTGAGTATTTCCATGTGATGCTACTTTGTACTTCTACTCCACTACAATTCAGAGGTAAATGGTGTACTTTTACTCCACTACGTGTGTTCCACCTGGAGTAAATCCAATCAATGTGTATTGATATAGCCCAATATCACACATGTTACATTTGTCTCAGTAGTCTTCACAGTGTGTACAGAATATCAGTATGACAATACGACACCCTCTTCCTTAGACCCTCTGTCCGTAGACCCTCACATCGTACAAGGAAAAACTTCCGGAGAAAACCCACAGTTTAAAGGTAAAAATGGGAGAAACCTCAGGGAGAGCAACAGAGGAGGGATCCCTCTCCCAGGACGGACAGACGTGCAATAGATGCCGTGTGGAAATCGAAAAGATAATACATGTACAACAAAGGTAGTCCCAATCCACAAGCTACGCTGCAGTACACAAAGTCATTCAAACTAGCTGCACCTGCAGGTCCGCTGCAACTCTGACTACTTTTAAATCCAGGCTGAAGACTTTTCTTTTTGTCGCTGCTTTTAATTGAACTATTCATATCTTAAACTGCACTGTAACTTTTATCCATGTACTTTTTCTTGTAATGTTTAATTGAACTATTCATATTTTAGACTGCACTGTAACTTTTATCCATGTATTTTTCCTTAACGTTTATTTTATTAGCTTTTCTTTTTTAATGCTTAATGTCTTTTTTTTTTGTAAAGCACTTTGAATTGCCTTGCGTTGAAAAGTGCTATATAAATAAACTTGCCTTGCCTTGCCTTGCACCTTTACCAGCTTTGAGAACACATTCATGATCAATCATTATAAAACATATCATATATATTATTCTGAAATGGACCAATCTGCACAACGACTACTTTTACTTTTGGTACTTCGAGTTAAAGTGTTCCATGAAATAATGTCTTTATATAAGCATGCCCTCTAGAATGTGAAGAATCAGAGTCACATTAGGTTTATAGCCACGTGGGTTTAAAGACATTTGGTGTATGGTGCAAACTTAAACGCAGTAAGACGAATTAAAGAGGCCCTTTTCAGCTTTTTGGGGGTTTTCCCTCTCTGGGATTAACTAAGCCTTTAGTTGCTGTTTTGTGTTCATTTCATCCTCTGTGTGATTTAAATGTGTGTTGATTTTAGTGGAAAACATTCTGTAACTGTGTTTGAAAAGTGCTACATTAATAAAGTCTAATACTAAAGAAATCGTTTTTGTAGACCATTTACATGCACTAAAACCTATAGAACACACTATAGGAGAGTGAGAACCCCCCAAAAGCACAATAGGACCTCTTTAATATTATAATGATGACCTTTCTAGTTCCTCCATTGTTCTTTCACCGACTAATAACTCTAATTGAACAGTGCAATATATAAGAAATGCTAAAAATGAGACATGCTTAAGGACACATTCAACACACAGTATTTGATTTAACTTATTTTAATAGCAAAGATATCCGTGTTTCCATATTGAACATGATCACAGCTGCTTATATACGTAGAGGTGTATACAGAACATCAGGAACACGTCAGTCCCTCAAACTTCATATCTCATCTCTTTTTTGGACATTTTCACAGAGCGGCGGACCAGTTGTTGAAGACGGACGGACACATGTACTGCCTCAGCAGCAGGTTCACCCTCTCCACGTCGCCCCCCACCCCGCTGCGGAGGAAACACATGAGGGGTTAAACACTGCTGGCGAGGAAACAACATTAAAAAGGGATTTTCAGAATGTTTTAACATATATTTCAGTTTCACCCCACAGGCCATAAGACTGTTATCACCTGAGCTTTTGAGAGAACATCCATAACATTCATCTGTTTGCAACTTATATATATCAATACTCCAATTACTGTATATAGACTATTCTGCACTATTTCTACTACAGTACATCCTATTTTATTTTATTTACTTGGACTATTTTATCTGTGTTATTGTGTTGGTCTGTTGGAGGAGCCTGTGACCTCAGATCTTCATTGTCATACCTACACTGCAGCTATTACACATAAAAGCTTTGAATCTTGAATCTTGTTAACTTGCCGACTGATGTTGCTATACAGTACGGCACTCTTTGTTGTTGGGATGAACACAAATATAAGGGTTGTGAGAAAAAGGAAACTTTCATTTGGAGTTATACATTATTATTAGGGCAGGGACTTTAACGCGTTAATTAAGATTAATTAATTACACAAAAATTAACGCGTTAAAAAAATTAACACGTTAAAAAAATTAACGCATTTTAATCGCATTTATTTTTGCACAGTGGAACGTTTCTCACTGGATGAGTTTCAGGCATACCGATTATACTGGAGCACCAACTAACGTTCATGACTTCAGCGTGGGACTTCAAACAACAACAAACCACGGTGAACAATAGTCAAACATGAACGAACAAGCTGATGAGACCGCTTTGGTCGGCCCGTGGATGGGAAATTTTGTTTTAAAAAACGGACGGATGGAAGCGTCGACAAGAGCACGGTTGTGTGCAAATTATGCCAAAAAAGAATTTGCATATCACCGCAGCACATCAAGCCTAAAGTATCACCTAAATGCAAAGCATGTAGCAGCTAGCGTGGACGTTAGCCCGACTCCGAGTGCAAGGAACCACACCCTGACCCAACCCACACTCAACTGGATGACTGGTTTAAGTCCACGTCTGAGAAAATAACCAACTCCCTGGCTCACTGGATTGCACTCCACTTGGAGTAAAATCCATGTGGAAATGGCTTCTCACTGTTCTCAGGTCAAATATGTATATTTGATTAAAAATGCGATTAATTTCGATTAATTAATTACAAAGCCTCTAATTAATTAGATTACTTTTTTTAATCGAGTCCCGGCTCTAATTATTATTTAAAATGTGTTAACCAGCTCTTCTGCAGAGAGAACGAGGCCTTAATTTAGATCAGATTAGAATAGATGTACTTTATTCATCTAAAATTGGGATTCGTTTTGTCACAAATCCTTTATATAATTGATAATCTACAACAGAAAAATATGCAATAGGATACTTTGCAAAATGTGGAGTTTTTTTTTAAATCGAAATGGATATCTAAATCAGGACAAAACTGAGTTATTGAAAGGGAGAAAAGTATGAACTGAACTTAAATAAATATGATATATTTGTAGTTTTTCTAATCAGGTCCTGATTAAATTAGTTGTTGATGCAAACACATCACTTCCTTTATGTTTACCGGATAGCTTAATGTACATTTACCACTGTATTCATTCTTAGGTAGCCTACAACAATGTCATATCACGCTGCTAAAATCACTTTTTTTTCAGACTGATGATTTTTTCTTTTACAGATAATTTTCTACCTTTTCTAATTTGTTATCATTTCAATAGCACAACATTAATAAAAGCATCTCAGGGGCGTCTTGTTGTTTTAATGTTCGTTGGCCGACAGATGCAAACGGCACAAAACACCTCCATTAGGAAACAGGCTAATGTATGTATTTGCAGTGTTTTGTTTATGCAGTGGCGGTTCTAGACCAATTTGACTGGAGGGGCCAGTTATTTCATGAGCCACAGGTCCTGCACCCCCCCTAGAACCGCCCCTGCGTTTATGCAACGCTTTTAGTAAACACTATTCATGTTTTTTCAAGTTGGTGAAGAGGTTTCTTCTTTTTCATGTTTTGTGGCCCATTTGTTTTGTTATATTTGCATTGTTTATTTAGCTGCAGCATGTTTCTCCTAAAAAAAGATTGTGCCATTGTAACGTTCGCACCTGTCAGCCACCGTAGGATGTGTTATAAAGTGTCGCACCTCTTCTTGACGCCCTACTTTTTATATTTGCATACTTTATTTAGCTGCAGCATGTTTCTCCTAAATAAATGTTGGGCTATTGTGTTATAAAGTGTGGCACCTCTTCTTGACGCCCTGCATGCGGCGCAGGAAGGCGCAGACGGAGCTGTGCTTGGCTTTCAATCGCAGGAACTCTGCGTATCTGTTGGAGAACTCGATGTCTCCCAGCTGCCTCCTGCGGTCCAGTCCAACAGAAAGCATCTGCCTGAAAAACACACAATCACAGAAATCAACGAGTCAGATGTGATGCACCAACACAATAAGTCTGCCTTGATGTTTCTGAAGTCATATCTTGCATGTTCCTAGGTAGGTAAGCTTTTCAAAGAAACTACTACTGGACTCGAGTATTGTCACACGTTCACTAATCAATGCATTTCAAGACAACTAACAGTATCTACTATCTACTTGCACTGACCCTGTATGGAGTTCAAACATCATATAGGTTAAACGAAGAGCTGAAATAACATGATTCAGAATAAAATGTTAAAATAAAAGTGTGTGGTCTTTTCAAAATGTTAAATCCAGTTAAACCTGCGGTGACAAACATTTCTCTCCACTAGGGGGCAGCAGCAACCAGTTAGGATCACATCTTTGACATATGATCTCTTAAAGAGGCCCTATCTTTCTAGGCTTCTTGGGGTTTTCAGTGTGAGCAAAATAAAGAGCTGTTGGAACATTAAAGCATGGACACATGTCACTATAGAGGGACACAGTAGAAATAGGAAAGTGAAAAGTGTGTGTGTTTTTCTCTTCTAATTGTTAAATCAAGTTACACGTGCAATGATAACATTTCTGGCCACTAGGGGGAAGCAGAAACCAGTTTCTATCACAACCTAGGTTGATATTGTGAATATGATTGCGAATAAATGACTTATTTACATATCTAGCACACAGAGCAACATTATTAATCATTAGGAGTCTCCTTGGTGTGTCCACCTGATGAATGTCCAGTGTTCTTTCTTGTAGCTCGGATGTTGGTCTCCACCAGCTCCTAAAGGGCTAAACATAGAATCTCACCAATTTCCCCAAATATCTTTCTTCAGGTGTAAACTGACCTGAGTCTGGCCTCGAGCAGAGAGTCTGCAGAGCTCATCCCCGACAGAGACCACGGTGCGTTCAGGGGTCTGCTCTGAGTCAGGAAACTCTCCAACTCGTCTTCATCCCTATCACAACACAACATTGGACAAAAATTAAGCTCTTTTTTCACCAGAAGACAATGAAAAGGATGGAGTCATGGAGAACAGGTAAAGACAAATGTAGACTATTTTTTAAATCAAGCTGACAGTGTTCAAATACATGTTCTGTGTTTAGTTTATATAGAAAACATTAAATAAAGGTGGAGTGTGTTATCATAACGAAGAGGAACAATGGAGGGTTTTCTTTGGTACGTTTGAGAGAGTTTTTCAGGTGAACCTACCTGACAGGAAGTGATGTGGCAAAGTGAAGGAGGGCCAACAGCAGGAACACCTGAGTCACACTGATGGACGGCATCATGAGGACGATGAAGATGAGGATGAGGATGATTTCCTGAGGAGACAAAATAAATGTTGAAACCTCAAAACTGAAAAACACGTCCTTTTGGTTTGGCTTTATGTGTCCTGGAGATGTGTTATACTGCAGCATTGAAATATATGTTAGACATTCAAACAGCTTTTTCTGTGACAACAAAACTAAAGACTCAATGTACAGCCAGGTTAGAAAAAAGGTTGTCCCTGTTTGGTTTGGGAAAAGCTCTCTCTCTTGAAATCATAGCGTGGTTACTAAATATAATCCACATTTTGTTGTGAGCATTTTCATGTATAGGAACTAGTCTCTTTCTTCTACTGTATGTTATGCTATTATAATTCTACTCCACCTTATTTTACCTCTAGATACTTACTTTAGATTCCGATTTTCAACAATACGAAATACGAAACATTGACATACAATTTTAGGATATCCAGCAGCAGTGTGTAAAGTCGTTGAAACGAGCTCCACCTTAACCAGCAGTGATTAACATATAAATGCATCAATGAATATAATACAGTCATTTAATATGAGATTCTGAAATGGGCCATTATGCTTAACGAGTACCTATATTTTAATGCTAATACTTTTTGACTTGTACTTAAGTTAGATTTTGAATGCAGGACTTTTACTCAAGTATTTTTACAATGTTCCAATCGCATAAGTTTGGGTTAAATATTGCTTAATTAATTTCGGTTTAATGTTAGGGATCTTATTCTACCGCTTTGATTATCACTATTGGACTGTACCATTTCACATAAAGTATCTCCATCCTGTACTTGTATTGTTAAATGTTGGCAAATAAAACACATTGAGTTGCCTTTAAGGATGACACTTCCGTCAGTCAAACAGAAACAGGAAAGAAACAACAGATCAAACCAATGAACGCTTTTAAAATAAGTGTTAAGTTGTGCAGAGACTCACCTGGATGGATCCTGCTCAGAGAGACCTGTAGACTGGATGTTTGGGTCCGAGTCGCCTCCTTTTGTACCGGCTCGGGTATCGAACCTGCGACAGACTTCCCTCTCATTTTACTGCTCTGATTATTTACCGTGTCCACACATCGAGTCAAAGACCTGACTTCCCTGTTTGTTCGCTCCCTGAAATCTTAATGAAATTATTGGATCTGACCTCCTTAATGAGCTCTAATCACCTGTGAGAGCCTCCTGCTGTTTGCTCACGTTAAATGATTATCACGTCAATGCAGAGAATTGATCCACAAACACACTTTTCTATCTTTTTACTACTCTGATGCCTGCTTCTGTTTGCGCTGATTACAAATGTTGGGAAGTGACACCATTTAATATCGTCACATGTGGATCACAGAGGCCCATTTTACATTTAATGTACTTTTATTTGTGATACTTTGATGTACTTTTATTTGAGATACTTTAAGGACATTTGGCTGATAACATTTACTTTTATTTGTGTTACTTTAAGGACATTTGGCTGATAAAATGTACTTATATTTGTCATACTTTAAGGACATTTGGCTGATAAAATGTACTTTATTTGTGATACTTTAAGGACATTTGGCTGATAAAATGTACTTATATTTGTGATACTTTAATGACATTTGGCTGATAAAATGTACTTATAGTTGTGATACTTTAAGGACGTTTGGCTGATAAAATGTACTTATATTTGTGATACTTTAAGGACATTTGGCTGATAAAATGTACTTTATTTGTGATCCTTTAAGGACATTTGGCTGATAAAATGTACTTTATTTGTGATCCTTTAAGGACATTTGGCTGATAAAATGTACTTTTATTTGTGATACTTTAAGGACATTTGGCTGATAAAATGTACTTTTATTAGTGATACTTTAAGGACATTTGGCTGATAAAATGTACTTTTATTTGTGATACTTTAAGGAAATTTGGCTGATAAAATGTACTTTATTTGTCATACTTTAAGGACATTTGGCTGATAAAATGTACTTATATTTGTGATACTTTAAGGACATTTGGCTGATAAAATGTACTTTATTTGTGATACTTTAAGGACATTTGGCTGATAAAATGTACTTTATTTGTCATACTTTAAGGACATTTGGCTGATAAAATGTACTTTATTTGTCATACTTTAAGGACATTTGGCTGATAAAATGTACTTATATTTGTGATACTTTAAGGACATTTGGCTGATAAAATGTACTTTATTTGTGATACTTTAAGGACATTTGGCTGATAAAATGTACTTTATTTGTCATACTTTAAGGACATTTGGCTGATAAAATGTACTTTATTTGTCATACTTTAAGGACATTTGGCTGATAAAATGTACTTTTATTTGTGATACTTTAAGGACATTTGGCTGATAAAATGTACTTTATTTGTGATACTTTAAGGACATTTGGCTGATAAAATGTACTTTATTAGTGATACTTTAAGGACATTTGGCTGATAAAATGTACTTTTATTTGTGATACTTTAAGGAAATTTGGCTGATAAAATGTACTTTATTTGTCATACTTTAAGGACATTTGGCTGATAAAATGTACTTTATTTGTCATACTTTAAGGACATTTGGCTGATAAAATGTACTTATATTTGTGATACTTTAAGGACATTTGGCTGATAAAATGTACTTTATTTGTCATACTTTAAGGACATTTGGCTGATAAAATGTACTTTATTTGTCATACTTTAAGGACATTTGGCTGATAAAATGTACTTATATTTGTGATACTTTAAGGACATTTGGCTGATAAAATGTACTTTATTTGTGATACTTTAAGGACATTTGGCTGATAAAATGTACTTTATTTGTCATACTTTAAGGACATTTGGCTGATAAAATGTACTTTATTTGTCATACTTTAAGGACATTTGGCTGATAAAATGTACTTATATTTGTGATACTTTAAGGACATTTGGCTGATAAAATGTACTTTATTTGTGATACTTTAAGGACATTTGGCTGATAAAATGTACTTTATTTGTGATACTTTAAGGACATTTGGCTGATAAAATGTACTTTATTTGTGATACTTTAAGGACATTTGGCTGATAAAATGTACTTTTATTTGTGATACTTTAAGGACATTTGGCTGATAAAATGTACTTTTATTAGTGATACTTTAAGGACATTTGGCTGATAAATGTACTTTTATTTGTGATACTTTAAGGACATTTGGCTGATAAAATGTACTTTATTTGTCATACTTTAAGGACATTTGGCTGATAAAATGTACTTATATTTGTGATACTTTAAGGACATTTGGCTGATAAAATGTACTTTATTTGTGATACTTTAAGGACATTTGGCTGATAAAATGTACTTTATTTGTGATACTTTAAGGACATTTGGCTGATAAAATGTACTTTATTTGTGATACTTTAAGGACATTTGGCTGATAAAATGTACTTTATTTGTGATACTTTAAGGACATTTGGCTGATAAAATGTACTTTATTTGTCATACTTTAAGGACATTTGGCTGATAAAATGTACTTTTATTTGTGATACTTTAAGGACATTTGGCTGATAAAATGTACTTTATTTGTGATACTTTAAGGACATTTGGCTGATAAAATGTACTTTATTTGTGATACTTTAAGGACATTTGGCTGATAAAATGTACTTTATTTGTGATACTTTAAGGACATTTGGCTGATAAAATGTACTTTATTTGTGATACTTTAAGGACATTTGGCTGATAAAATGTACTTTTATTAGTGATACTTTAAGGACATTTGGCTGATAAAATGTACTTTATTTGTGATACTTTAAGGACATTTGGCTGATAAAATGTACTTTATTTGTCATACTTTAAGGACATTTGGCTGATAAAATGTACTTTATTTGTGATACTTTAAGGACATTTGGCTGATAAAATGTACTTTATTTGTGATACTTTAAGGACATTTGGCTGATAAAATGTACTTTATTTGTGATACTTTAAGGACATTTGGCTGATAAAATGTACTTTATTTGTGATACTTTAAGGACATTTGGCTGATAAAATGTACTTATATTTGTGATACTTTAAGGACATTTGGCTGATAAAATGTACTTTATTTGTCATACTTTAAGGACATTTGGCTGATAAAATGTACTTTATTTGTGATACTTTAAGGACATTTGGCTGATAAAATGTACTTATATTTGTGATACTTTAAGGACATTTGGCTGATAAAATGTACTTATAGTTGTGATACTTTAAGGACATTTGGCTGATAAAATGTACTTTATTTGTGATACTTTAAGGACATTTGGCTGATAAAATGTACTTTATTTGTGATACTTTAAGGACATTTGGCTGATAAAATGTACTTTATTTGTGATACTTTAAGGACATTTGGCTGATAAAATGTACTTTATTTGTGATACTTTAAGGACATTTGGCTGATAAAATGTACTTTATTTGTATACTTTAAGGACATTTGGCTGATAAAATGTACTTTATTTGTGATACTTTAAGGACATTTGGCTGATAAAATTTACTTTATTTGTGATACTTTAAGGACATTTGGCTGATAAAATGTACTTTATTTGTGATACTTTAAGGACATTTGGCTGATAAAATGTACTTTATTTGTGATACTTTAAGGACATTTGGCTGATAAAATGTACTTTATTTGTCATACTTTAAGGACATTTGGCTGATAAAATGTACTTTTATTTGTGATACTTTAAGGACATTTGGCTGATAAAATGTACTTTATTTGTGATACTTTAAGGACATTTGGCTGATAAAATGTACTTTATTTGTGATACTTTAAGGACATTTGGCTGATAAAATGTACTTTATTTGTGATACTTTAAGGACATTTGGCTGATAAAATGTACTTTATTTGTGATACTTTAAGGACATTTGGCTGATAAAATGTACTTTATTTGTGATACTTTAAGGACATTTGGCTGATAAAATGTACTTTATTTGTGATCCTTTAAGGACATTTGGCTGATAAAATGTACTTTATTTGTGATACTTTAAGGACATTTGGCTGATAAAATGTACTTTTATTTGTGATACTTTAAGGACATTTGGCTGATAAAATGTACTTTATTTGTGATACTTTAAGGACATTTGGCTGATAAAATGTACTTTTATTTGTGATACTTTAAGGACATTTGGCTGATAAAATGTACTTTATTTGTGATACTTTAAGGACATTTGGCTGATAAAATGTACTTTATTTGTGATACTTTAAGGACATTTGGCTGATAAAATGTACTTTATTTGTGATACTTTAAGGACATTTGGCTGATAAAATGTACTTTATTTGTGATACTTTAAGGACATTTGGCTGATAAAATGTACTTTATTTGTGATACTTTAAGGACATTTGGCTGATAAAATGTACTTTATTTGTGATACTTTAAGGACATTTGGCTGATAAAATGTACTTATATTTGTGATACTTTAAGGACATTTGGCTGATAAAATGTACTTTTATTTGTGATACTTTAAGGACATTTGGCTGATAAAATGTACTTATATTTGTCATACTTTAAGGACATTTG